>NC_058133.1:77002763-77043100 GCF_016433145.1 Gracilinanus agilis
TCTCTCTCTCTCTCTCTCTCTTTCTCTCTCTCTCTCTCTCTCTCTCTCTCTCTCTCTCTCTCTCTCTCTTTCTCTCTCTGCATGTATGTGTTGAGTTTCTCTATTTTATTTGATACGAATACTATGATGCTTGCATCCTGGTAATGCTTGTTTTTTTTTTGTGATATGGTCAAGTGTTTAAATCTAACTGGTCTTCATCTCTCATCTGTTAAATGAGGAGGAAGGACTAGATGACCTCTAATATCCCTTCCAGCTCTAAATCCATGATCTGAAGCTCATCCTATGGTCGATTCAACCCACTCCCTGCTGCTTCCATATTCCTATTATCTGCTTCTGGTTCCCTCTCTTACTGCCTGTTGGTATCTGTCTGATATTTTTAAGTTGGTCTTCAGCAACCAAGTAGCCCCATTCCTTCAATTCATATAGTATTTGTTTCTACTGTTTGAGAGAAAGAACTTCTGAATAATGAGACCCTTGGCTCCTAAAGAAAAAGTTGAAACTAGTAAGGTCATTTCAAGTTTAACTCCTTAGATTCTATAGCTATTAGCAAGGAGGTTGTAGGGTATAGTGGATTTTAGGCAATGGATTTGGCATCAGAAGATAGTGGTTTGAACTTTAGTTCTAACTCTAACCTAAACTTCGCTTCTTCCAAACTCTGTGACCTTGGGGCAATTACTCATACTCACTGGGCCTCATCTGTAAATTTAGGTGTTTGGACTAGATGGCATCTGAGGCCCTTTTCTGTCATAATTGTATGAACTCGTGACCAATGTCCTACTAGAATTTTATGACCTTATGATTAGCTTTATAGTCCTGTGGCCAGTTTACTTTTTGGCCATGATTCATGAAATAGGTCTCTGAAGGTTTTAGAAGAGCTAAAATGAATATTACTCAGAGAGTAAAGGAAGAGCACAAAGTGGATGTGAGCAGGCTGCAGCACATAATGAATAAGAGGCTTCAAAGAAGAACTAAAGGATGTAATCCGAGAAATTCAGTCAGTCAGTCAGTCAGTCAGTCAGTCAGTCAATAAGCATTTACTGAATGCTGCTATGCACCAGGTACTGTGCTAAGTGCTAGGGAGACAAAGAAAGATAAAAGACAGTCTCTGCTCTCCAGGAGTTCACAGTCTAATGAGGAATTCAACATGCAAATAGCTATGTACAAGCAAACTATATGCAGGATGGGTTGGAAAAAATAGACAGTGAAGGCACAAGAATTAAGGGGGATTGGGAAAAGTTTCTGGTAGAAAATGGGATTAAAATAGAACCAGAAGAAAGTGAGGAGATGGAGATGAGGAAGCAGGGAATTTCAGGTGTAAGGGACAATCAGAGAAAATGCTTAAATCGGGAGATGGAATGTCTAGTTTGAGTGTCAGCAAGGATGCTCTTGTTACTAGATCAGAGACTACTTGGTAGGTGGAAGGTAAAAAAAGACTGTGAAGATAGGAAGGAGTCAGATTATAACATCCAATCGAAAATGAAGATGGCCTAGGCACATGGGAAGAGTGAGGGATAACTAATAGACTGCCCATATGCTCACTGATAAGCCTCACAACATCAAGGCTAATTGAGAAAGGATCCCAGAATATTGGATGGATCCATTCTGGTGAACTTATAGGGGGACACAAACAAAAGCAGCACAGAATGCACAGAATGTAGGTAGGGTTACAGTCTATTGGAAGGAAGATCCATATCAATGATTGCATCCATTCAGTAATTGAAATGTCTGAAGCAGTGTGGTGTAGTGGACAGAGTGACCTTGGAGTCAGGAAGATCTGAGATTGAATCCTGATTTAGGAGCTTGCTAGACAGCTACCTGGTGACTAGAGTTCTGGACTTTAAACACTGGGGATTAGAAAAGTGAGGGAACTTGACCAGTGTCACCCAACTAGCAAGTGTCAGAACCATAATTATTACCTCTTTGTATTTAGCGCAAAGCTGGCACATAGTAGATGATAAATATTTATGGAATGCCAAACTAAGGAATCCTAGAGATCAAGGAGCTGAGTTTAAAATAGTGAATAAAAATGAGAACAGAAGGCAAAGCTGTATGTGATTAGTGATTGATGAACTGGTAATGAAAGAGATAGGGGCAGCCCCAAGACTGACACTGGAAAAGAATGATTATAACCTGTCTCTGAAGCTGTTAGAGAAAGAAAAGGCAACCCTTATTAACATGAGGCAGGGAGAAAGAAAGGGCTTGGAGACTGAACTGAGGAGCCTGCTATAAAAACTTTGCTTTACTATTGGTCTTTGATGTTGAGTATTTTGAAATTTTATTTAAAAAATAATGGTTCCAAATGGAAAAAAAATCTAAGATTGGTTTTACAGGAAGACAAAAGTGAAACCTGTAAATCTATTGAATAATTAGACCCAGAGCCACAGAGCTGGTAAGGACCTTAGAGGTCATTTGTATCTTATAGTCCAGCTCTCTCCCCTTTGCCTTAGCAAGAACATTCTTTGAGGGTGAGAGCTGTTTATCCTTTTCTTCTGATATGTTCAGCACCTAGAACTCTTACACATAGTAGATTACTTTGGGGTTGTATCTATTTTAACCTCCTCATGTTGTGGGTGAGAAAACTAAAAGCCAGAGAAAAGAATTAATTTGTCCAAGGTCACATAGTGAGTTAATGGCAGAGTGGGGATTTTTATTCAGCTCTTTCCTATCTCTCCAGGTTGTTTCTATTGCACCTCAACCCAGAAGCTAATTATCAATCCATTTGACTACATTTGTTTGGTGTTCCAGAAACATGCTGGAAATAATGTGATCTGTGAGCATGAATGGGATGTTCTATGTGGCAGTGCCTGAGCCCTTAGTTTGTGTAGGTAGTGTATAATTGTTATAATGTGCTTATTTTTTCTATCAAGTAGCAATGCAGTCATCAGGCAAGCACTACTTTAGTGAGCTCTAAAACTCTGCTCTCTGGCAAGGCTTGGTGGTCTTTTCTGGTGAGGGATGCAAGAAGGGGTTAAGGCATGGGACTTCTTAGCAGACATGGACGTTTTTTGTAAGCTTCCATGTTTCATACATGTCTTGTACCATCATATACTAAATGGAGTGTCAAGGTTCCTTAAAAAAAGGGGTCACTAAGGTTCTACACCCCTTGTTCCAGTGTGTTGGGTGGGGAGGGAGGAGGGAAGAAAGAAATAGCTGTGCTGTAACTGTCACTAGTTAAGCTTTGGGGGAGGGATTGGGTCCCTGAGCCTGGAGAAGAGCAAGAGCAGGGTGCACTAGCTCCTCATTCTCAGCCAGGATGGAATTGGTCTGTGTGCCAAAGTTTGTTACTGATTCCTGATACATTATAGTGATTCGCTCAGCTAACTCATTCTTCTGAAGGGTTTTTGAATGGGTTGCAGCTGTGGGTGCTGAGGGACAGCTCCTGAAGCCAGTTTCTCCCCTGTATTCTTTAGCCATTAGGATCCAGTTCAGAGGCCCCACTTGGTCTACTCTGGGTAATATCTCTTCCCTCCCTCCACTCTATCCCCCATTGGGTCAAGCCTTCCCCTTTTTGTCCCTGTAGGCACTCCCTTAAGGTACTCTAGTTGTCCTCTTAAAGCCCATTGGCGAGGTTGGAAGGTAACCCTGGAGACTTAGGACTCTCTCCTAGGCAACAGTGCCCGAGCAGGCAGCTGACTCCATCTCTACACTGACAGATGCCCCTATAACAGGAACAAACAAATTAGCTTGCCTGACACTAATGTACTAATACTGCCTTATCAAGCTGGCTCTCTGCTAAGCCAAGCAGTCTCTCCTCCTCCTCCTTCTCCTCTAGAGTGCAGCTTTTTTATTATGCTTTCTACCCCAGGAAGCTTCCAGAAGATAGAAGGCCCTGACATCTGACTTGCCTATCTCACTGGACACCATATTTTGTTCAAAGTCCACTTAGAGGACTTGCATAGAATGAAGTTGCCCCAGGTCCAACAAAAACATTTATGAACAGATTCTGGGTAATGCTTGTATGAGGGGAAGAGGTGGCTTAATTACTGTGATTAAGCCTGGATTGTATATCCAATGGTGACTAGCTGCCCTTCTCCATTGAGTTACCTGAAAAAGAATAGGGTCTAATTAAGCTGAAGCTGGACCAATGTCAGGGAAGAAGATGGAAATTAGAGGGGACTCTCAGTAGTAGTGATTAGAACTAATGTGAATGTTATTGTGAGGCTGCACCTTCAGAGGAGAAGGGGATAAATATGAAAAGAACACAGAACAGTTATTTTGTTTGTTGAAAATGTAAAAGATAGTAGAACAATGAAGAAAAAGAGAGACATTTGCCTTGATTCTTTCAATGGGTATAATAACAACAACAACAATAATAATAATAGTAGTAGTAGTAGTAGTAATACCTAGCATTTATATAGCTCAAAAAGGCTTACACATGCTTTATGTGTTATCTCATTTGATCCTCACAATATCTGTAAGGTAGTTGCTGCTATTATCCTCATTTTACAGATGAGGAAATTGAGGCTGAGGTCAAAGTTACTTGCTCAAGGTCAAACAACTAGTAAATGGGGGGGGGGCAGCTAGGTGGCTCAGTGGATTGAGAGCCAGGCCTAGGAGAGGATAGGTCCTAGGTTCAAATCTGACCTTGGACACTTCCTAGCTGTGTGACTCTGGGTAAGTCATTTAACCCCCATTGTCTAGCCCTTACCACTCTTCTGCCTTAGAACCAGTAAACAGTATTGATTCTAAGACAGAAGGTAAGGGTTTAATAAAAACAAACAACAACAACAAAACCTAGTAAATGCCTGAGACAGTATTTGAATGTAGGTCTTCCTGTTTCCAAGGGGAGAACTCTATTCAATTTGACATCTGATTGAGTAGCTGGGTATAAGATACAAATTTATGGAAGAAATAAAGTGAAAAATTGCATACTTTGATCTGCATTTAGAATCTGTCAGTTCCTTCGATAGCAATGGATAGCCTTTTTTTGTCATGAGTCTCTTGGAATTATCCTGTATCCTTACATTACTGATAATAGTTAGGTCATTCACACCTGATCATCATATTTTATTCATGTTATTGTTTATAAGGTTCTCCTGGTTCTGCTCAGTAAGTAAGGCTTACATGAAATGATGCACAGTGAACTGAGCAGAACCAGCACTGTAAGGATACAGGATCAAAGCATGCAATTTTTCACTTTATTTCTTCCATGAATTTTTCTCTAGTGTAAGTGATATGTGTCTTCTTTCACAATATGACACAATATGACACAGATGGAAATATGTATTGTATGATAACAGATGTACAACTATATCATATTACCTTCTCACTTGGGGAAGGTAGAGGTGTGGGAGAGAATTTGGATCACAAAATGGCAAAAATCAATTACTGAACATTATATTGACATGTAATCTGGAAAAAAATTAAAATTAAATTAAAATAAAACAATTCGTATTTCTTCATTTTTAAGGCTAATAAAGCCATTTTCTCACAAAAGTTCCATGAAATAGTTCAACTATTACCGTTTGATTTTGCAGATTTGAAACTGTGCTAAGAGATATCAAATAACTTGCCTAGCATCACAGTCAGTGAACTTCAGAGATGGGATTTTCTGACTCTGAGTCCAATACTGCTTCTGTTGCCATTCTGTTCTGGAACACCAGGGAATCTTTCTTCCTGTCAAGAGGTTGCTGTTGTTGGTTGCCTATGACTTTCTCCCTCTATCTTATTGCTCCTCCTCTTACTTCCTTTGCTTCTCCCATTTTTCTAATCTCTTGCTTTCCTTTCATATACCTATACCTTCCTTTCCCTTCTCATTCATTACCCTTTGAACTCCCATCCAGTGTTAATTTCTCCTTCTCCAAATCACAGAACTTCTAGGCTGGATCAGAAAATAATAGGACCTAGGAAATTTGGCTTCTTCTTGAGAAGAAAGTACTTGACATAATTAAAAATTGTTTTTCTTTTCTTTCATGAAGATTCATCTTCTTTTCCTCCACTACCCCACCACTGAGGAAGTAAGAAAAAGAGAACTCTGAACTTGTATAATTAAAACAAATTTACACCTTAGCTATAGTCATAAATATATATCACTTTACACTCTGAATCCATCACCTCTATATCAGGATGTAGATAGCATGTTTTATGAGTCTTTTGGAATTGTGGTTGGTCATTGTGTTGAAGAGTTCCTTTACCTTTCAAAGTTTTCTTTACAATGTTGCCATTGTTTTATAAATTGTTCTCTTGGTTCTGCTTACTTCAAGCTTCATCAATTAATATGAATCTTCCAGGTTTCTCTGAAATCATCTCTTAAAGTACTTAACATTTAAAAATATTCTCTTTTTACGCTATCGTCAGTCCATAATATGCCTTCTTTTCATATGCCCAAATGAATTCCCCTTTTCACAAAGAAAAGGAGCCAAGCAACACAGTGTATAGAGTGCTGAGCCTGGAATCAGGAAGACCTGAGGCACAATTGCTTAGCCCTTACTACTTTTCTGCCTTGGCACTGATACTCAGAATGGAATCCAAGACAGAAAATAATGTTTTTTTGTTTAAAGAAGTATATGTTCAGTCATTTTTCAGTTGTTTCTGACTTTTTGTGATCCCATATAGGTTTTTTTGACAAAGATAATGGAGTGGTTTATCATTTCCTTCTCCAGCTTAATTGCCAGATAAGAAAACTGAGGCAAAGTTAAGTGATTTGCCTAGGGTCATACAGCTAGTAAATGCCTGAGATCAGATTTGAACTCAGGTATTTCTGATGCTAGGGTCAACTCTCTATCCACTGCACTGACTACCCTTACAAATAGTGTGGCCCTGGGAAAGTTATTTAATCTCTTCCACCCTTAGTTTCTTCATCTATAGCATGAAGGGCTTAGATTTGATGGTCTCCAAGGTTCCTTCTGTTCTAAATCAAATGATTCTATGAACTCTAAATGGTTTGGTTCTCCCCATTATTTTGTGTGTTGATTATAGTATCCTCTTCTGTTAGTATGTCAGGACTGGTCAGGGAGAATTAACTGCTTTTTTAAAAATTGGGATCAGTTGTTGAAACATTGGTTGACTTTTCTCATTTTTGGATCTATACTTCCCCTTTTCCTGAAGAGTGTTGAGCAACGTGGTAAAAAGCCTACTAGAATTTCTTTTTCATGAACATTTGTTCCATTTTTAGAGAGACTGGTGTCTTCCCTGCAGTATTGTGTCTGCCTCTATCCTTTACTTGTAAGTAAAGACTCATTCCAGGAAATAAATCACCATAAGTACATTCCTTAATCTTTTTGTTCTTTGGTTTTCTCATCTTTAAAATAGGGATAATATGTAACTTCTATCTTATAGGGTTGTGGTAAGACTAAAATGAAATAACGTGTATAAAGCAATTAGCAAACTTTGAAACACCATTTAATAGTTATTTATGATAACTGAATATAAACAGATAATTTATAAGATATGTATAGATTTATAACTAATACATAATTTATAAGAATTTATTATAAATGATACTATTATTGTTTTTTATTTTCTTTTTTTTTGGATGGGATTCAGAAATAAGTGGTCTGAGGACATGCCTATATAATCCTTTTATAAGAAATATTCCATGGACTATTTCATAAATATGTAATAATTAAAATTATGAGGCTGCTAGTAGCTTAATAACTTTATTAAATCATAGTAGTAGTAGTAAAGAAAGGGAAATGTAGGAAAGAGGTAGAGGGGTATTTAGCTTACTAATCTACTGGCTGCCATGATGGATTGAAGCTAAGCACCAACATGGGGTTCCTCTAGCCTCCACACTCTAGTCAGGAGACCCTTCCAGGCTCCGGAGTCTCTCCTTATAAGTTGTTTTCTCCACCCACTAGCTCTCACACATCACAGCTAAGGAACTAACCATAGTTTCTTAATTTGCCTGGGCTGCCCAGAGAGGCAGTGCCTGTGGAATCAGTTTCCTGTCTTGTTGGTTCCTTGGCTAACTTCTTTTCTCTGAGGATTTATCTATACCAGAATTTACTCAGCGGTCTTTGACCTCCAGGTCACTGAGAGTTGATGTAAAAAAAAGTGACATAATGGAGAGAGAAATTCTCTTCCAACAAACAGATAAAATGATTGATTTCCTAATTTATTAAAAATATAGAATGAAACATCTACTAGAGGTTGGCTGAGCATATCTGGTAGTAGATGATATAATCAAGATAACATATAACTTGCACTGTTGTCATATGGTTTTAAGTTTATGCTAGGTTTCTATATTTTGAAAGCTTCTCATGCCCCATGATTTTAAAAATTCATTTAAAAATATAATATTTTCCCCAATTACATGAAATAACCATTTTAAACATTCGTTTTCTAAAATTTTGACTTCCAAATTCTCTCTCTCCTTCCCCTCCCCTTTCCTGTGATTCAAGAAACTTTATCTAGGTTATACATGTGTGATCATGGAAGACATTGGTTATGTTGTGGCAGAAGACATATAAAACAAGAAAAACAAAAAAATGAAGTGAAAATAGTATGCTTCGATCTGACATATCCCATAATTTAGTTACCAGTAATATCCAATATGGCAATATCTTATTTATATAATTATTTACATATTATCTCTTTCATTAGATACTGAGTTCCTTGAAAACAGGATTTGATTGTATTTTATTTTCCTTGTATCCTCAGCACCTATCACAGTACCTAGTATATAGTAAGTGCTTAATAGATGCTTATCATTTGTCATTTGAATTGACAATGTTTATTGAAAATATTATTCCTTAATTTTAAGGGAGTACTGTTGCTTCTAGGCATTTGTGGGCAGCAGTTCCAACTATAATAATGTACCGATTTCAACTGTCAGATTGTTTTCTGAATTGTCAAGAATATTTGGGAGTTTGTTTTCATCATATGGTGATTGTCATTGTTTCACTAATAAAGAATAGCAAGCTTCTGGTGTATTATTATCATTACACCATTGTACTTTTCAAGGTAACCAGTAGGTGCTAAATTTTTGTAACCTATAGTGAGATGATATGCCATACAATTCCAACTATGTCCTGGCACAACCTGCTTGGATCTATAAGTTTAGTATCTTTAAGAAGAGTCTTTCTGTAATTATTGGTGCAATAACTAAATCGTCGATCAATAGTGTAGACTCTTCTGTTTCCGATAAACAAACCTGTACATCTCAGAGTAATTAGATTCTTTTTTTGGGATGTTGTTAGGTAAGTTCATGTGAGCACCACTTGCAGGACTCCATTTGTTCCATGCTTGGGTCATAGTTGCTTCATGGACTCTATCCTGAGCTAGCTTACCCAGTTACCTTTGACAAATTCAGTCTCTGTTGTTGCTTTGTGAAGCAAGATCTATTTGTTCTAGAAACTTCTGCAAAATTTTAACCTGTTTATCATGAGTTACAAAATAAGATATGAGAACATCTATTATACCTTGTCCTCTTTTTTATCTTGCTAAAGCTACCTTGCAGGTGAAGAGCCCTATATTTCATTAACTTGGTGGAGGCCTTTGGACATCTAGATCCATCACTATCCAAAAAAATGTACATTAAAGTAGGTATTGCATAGGTGTTAATTGTTATAAATTGTTCTTAGTTCCCCTGTTAATCTTTTACTTCTGAATTACAGAAACGTATTTTGCCTTTATTTTTTCCAGCTTTCTGTTTGATGAAGATCAACATCAAATAGTAAGGGAAGAAGCATTTATAAATAACTTACTATGTGTCAAATCTAGCTTCTGACACTTCCTAGCTCTGTGTGACCCTGGGCAAATCACTTAATCCCAATTGCCTAGAGCAGGGGTCAGCAACCTTTTTGGCCATGAGAGCCATAAACGCCACATTTTTAAAAATGTAACCATGTTAACTTTTCTAAAAAATAAAAATTATTAAATGGAAAAAATGTAATTTCGTGAGAGCCGTACAGTGCTCACAGTGCGCGCTCCTATAACAGTGCCTGAAAAAAAATTGACTTTATGGCTCCTGCAGAAAGAGCCATATCTGGCCCTCAAAAGAGCCAGATATGGCTGGAGAGCTATACGTTGTCGACCCCTGGCCTAGAGTTTATTGCTCTTCTGCCTTGGAACCAATAATACTTAGTATAGATTCTGAGACAGAAAGTAAAGGTTTTTGTTTGTTTGTTTTTGTTTTTTAAGAACCTACTATATGTCAGGGGCTATGTTAAGTACTTTACAAATATTATCTTATTTGATCACCCTAGAAGGTAGGTTCTATTATGATCCCCATTTTACAGATAAGGAAACTGAAGCAGATTAAAGTTAAATGACTTGCTCTTGGTTACACAGCTAGTAAGTGTCTGAGGCTGGATTCACACTTACTTCTTCCTGACTTTAGGGCAAGTCTTCTATCCATTGTACCAGGGAGCTGTTTCAGATAAGCAAAGAAGAGTATTTGGATTTATTTGTTGGGTGGGTTCTTTTATTATCACCATCCAATTTATCTTGCAGAATAGAAGGTGGAGTTCAGAAATAGATTTTGACCCTAGATTTCAATAGATCATTCATTTGATGATATGCTCTCATTCAAACAATATTCTAAAAGTGACTAGATCTGCCATGATATTTAGTTCTAAATCTAAACCATTTCTCAAGTTGAATCAAGGCATGTTGAATAGTTATGAACTTGAAGAGAATGCTCAAAATATATGGGCTGGGGGGATATAGCACACTGAAGAGAAGCAATCTTTGTCTTCTGCAACTTTGAACTGCCTCCAATAAATGGCAGATATGCTTGTATGGAAGAGAAATGGGGAGGGCTGCCACATATTTCATGAAGGAACTTGACAAACTTGAGTGTCTAGAGGAGGGCAACAAGGATGGTGAAGGGTCTTATATTCTTGCCACTGAAGGATTACTAGAAGGAAATTGTAGTACTTAACCTATAGAAGAGAGGACTCAGGGTAAGCATAACTGTGTGATGTGTTATCAAATAAAAGATGGATTAGCCTTATTTTTCTTAACTCTAGAAAGCTGAACAAGGAGCAATAGATGGAACTTACAAAGAGGTAATTTTAGGGTTCATGTAAATGAAAAAGCATCCTAACAATTGTCGAGTCATTTTCAATTGTGCTTGACTTTTTTGTGAGTCCATTTGGGTTTTTCTTGTCAAAAATACTGGAGTGATTTGCCATTTCCTTCTCCAGTTAATTTTACAGATGAGGAAACTGAGGCAAACAGACTTAAGTGACTTGCCCGGACTTTCATAGCCAGTCAGTGTCTAAGGCTGGATTTGAACTCAGGAGAAATTTTCTTGACTACAGATCTGGCACTCTATCCACTGTACCACCTAGCTGCCCCCCTAACAGTTAGGACACTTCTTGAAGTGAAGTGAAGTCCTCATCACTAGAGATTGTCAAGGAGCAAGTACATGGTCTGGCCTTTAGTTGTTATTATTTTCTTTTTTTTTGCTAGAAATTCTTTTGGGGTATTGCTTGGGCTCAAGGTCCTATCCAACTCTAAGGTTCAGATTTGGGGGAGGCAATTTAGTCCACCTACTACCTTTAGGAATTACATTCCCTTCTAAGAAAGATAAACTCTGCCTTCTAGAATAATCCAAGGTAGGAGACTCCATGTAATAATTTAACAATTACCCATTCCAGAGTTTAAGACCAGGCTTCTATTCGTAGTCCTGTGGGACAGTGGGGAAACCACTTAGCTTTGCTAAATCCCAATTCCCTCACTTATGGAGTAGGGATAATAGCTTTCCTGCTGACTTCATAAGGGCACTGTTAGGATCACATGAAACAATGTAAATGAAAATGCTTTGAAAACTGTAAAGTGTTATATACAGGTACAATGTGACTATTATTATTGCTAGGGAATTCTTCTTTCCATTTAACCTAATTCCATCATACTACAGCTTTTGTTTTATACTCAGGGGAGGTAGAAAACAGTGGATTGTCTGTCTCTGATAATAATCCTTTATGCATTTACTGACAATTATTCAATTTCCCTTTTGTTTTCTTCTCATACCAGGTCAGATACCTTCCCCATTTAGCTGACAGAGGCCAATTTTCTTGATGCAGGGCTGCTTGCCAGAGACTGCTACAATCTGACAAAGGTTTCCCCTTTTGTCTCCCTTCTCTCTCTATTCTTCCAGGCTTCCTCCTTTGTCCTCAATTTGGTTGAATGCCGTAATTGTCCATGTTTAGTCTTCTTTACCCACAAGACTCTATCTTCCATTTCCTTACTTTTCCAGACTGTCTGCCATGTCTGGTGATATATTGCCTTATATTCCCTTCCTTACCCTAATATCGTAGAATACCTAGTATCTCTCAAAACTTGGCTCAAGTATAGCCTTCTACACTGGATCTGTCCTGATCTTCCCAGCTATTCATGCTTCCTGCCCTTAATCCATTATCTTGTATATATCTTATATATATATTTTATCTCTCCTGATAGAACATAAGTTCCTTAAGGGTAGTCTGTTCCATTTTTGTCTTTCTATTTCTCCAGCATCTGGAACAGTGCCTGGCACATGGTAGGAGTTTAATAATTATCTTTAATTGATTGATTACAAAAGTATTTTGGATTTGAATCATCTCTTTGAGAATTTCTGACCCAGAATTCAATCTTTTTTTAAACATTATTTCTGTTTTTGAATTGATACTAAGTATTATTTCCAAAGCAGAAAAGCAGAAAGATATTGGAGTTAAGTGACTTGCCCAGGGTCATCAATCTAGGAAGTGTCTGAGGTCTGATTTGATCCTAGGACCTCCCATCTCCAAGCCTGGTTCTTTATCTACTGGGTCACCTAGTTGCTCCACTAAAATTAAATCTTAATCCAAGTTCAAACTCTGAACTGAGAAGATACTCAATAGCCAACACATGAACAGCTACACTAACAGGCGAGGGCCAATAAATGTGACTAATCTCCTTTAATAAGAATGGAAGATTTCAGAGAACCTGGCATTTTGCTAACACTTTTTAAACCCATCATAAATGCTCTGATGCTTTTTGCTCTATTTGCTTGTGATCCTGTCTTAAAAGAGCTTTTGTGTGGTCATTACGTAATGAGTCATAAAGGCCAGATCACCAGTGGAAATTGATCTTAGTGGTTCTACCTGCTTAAATAAAGGCTTCATCAGAATAATGATATGAGTATTATTATTATTAATTATATATCCTAACAGTTGCATGATCATTATTACATAATCAACAATATATTATAAAATAATATAATAACGTGATAGGAAACTACCAGACTGGTAAGCTGTGATAAATGAGCTACTGAAGATTTCCAGGATAAGAGCAGAGTAGAGGAAAGGAGCTAAGGATTTGTTTATTGCTGTGGTCTGTCATGTGGGCTAAGATCTTTCATAATCTATCTCCCACCTACATCTCCAGTCATTTCCTTCCTTAAAAAGAACATTTTATTCATATATTTTGTTTTTACATTACCTAAATTTCTTCCAAATCCCTTCTCCATCTTTCTAGAGAGCTATCCCATATAATAAAGTCATTTTTTAAAGGAAAAAAAACCCAAGTAATACATAAAAATCTGAAAAACATATAGAATATTTCATATGCTGTGATATGACTACTTTATGAAGAAAGAGAACAAGGAGGTATCTTCTCATATTTCTTCTTTGGGGCCATGCTTATTCTTTGTAATTTGCAACATTCATTTCATTATTTTGTGATTATTTTTCTTTCCATTTCTATTGTTGTTGTCATTTGAGTATTGTCTCCAGCCCTTAGCACAATGCTTGTAAGTAGTTGTTGTTTAGTCATTTTTTCAGTTGTGTTTGATTCATTCAAGGATTTCTTGGCAAAGATATTAGAGAGGTTTGCTGTTCCCTTTTCCAGCTCATTTTACAGATGAGGAAACTGAGGCAAAAAGGGTTAAGTGAATTGCCCAGGGTCATACAGCTAGTATCTGAGGTCAGATTTGAACTTACAAAGATGAGTCTCCTTGATTCTAGACTAAGCACTCTATTCACTGCCCCTAGTAGTCACTTGTTGATTCACTGTTTTCTTGTCTTAGTTCTCTTCACTTTGCTTTATTTCTCTTTACATGTTTCTCTGCATTCATCATGCTTGTCATTTCTTACAGCACAGCAATATTCCATTTCATTTGTGTATTAAATGAATATAATGTTTAGCCATTCTCTGTTCAATGGACATCTACTTTGTTTTCAATTCTTTGCTACCACAAAAATTACTGCTATAAATATTTTGATGTATATGAAGGCTTTTAATCAGTGAGCCTTTTAATCACATTTTAATCACTGATCTTGGTGGGAGTATGTTACTAGTAGTAAAATCTCTAGGATCTTTTAGTATAATTATTTGCATAATTCCAAATTGTTTTCCAACAAGGTTGTGCTAATTCGAAGCTTCACCTAAAATGCACCACTGGGTCCATCTTCCCCCAAACCCTTGAAGATTGACTTTTCTGATCTTTTGTCATCCTTGCCAATTGGCTGCGTGTGGAGAGAAACCACAAAGTTGTTTGGAATTGCATTCTTGTTATTAGTCATTTGGAACATTCTTAAATGTGGTTGTTAATGGTTTGCAGTCCTCTTGAGACCTGTTTATATCTTTTTTGGAATGGTTTTTGGTCTTACATTTCTATTATCTATTTCTATTGGATATCATACTCTTATTTAAGAAAGTCCACACTGTACAAGATTTTTACCCATTGGACAACTTAGCTTCTTATTCTAGATACTTTAATTTTGTTTGTGCAGAAGCTTTATGATTTCATGTAATCAAAGTTATCTATTTTATCTTTAGTAATTGTCTCTATCCCTTATTTAGTTAGGAATACATCTCCCACTCACAGCTGTGAGAGATATATGATCTGTTTTTCTACTAATTTTTTAATGTTATAATTTTTATTATTCAAGTTGTGGATACATTTTGTATTTATCACAGATTGTGGGATATGGTCTAATTCTAATATCTGTCAGATTGATCTCCAGTTTGCTCAGCAGTTCTTATTAAGTAAGGAGTTCTTTCCTAAGTAATTTATGTTTTGGGGTTTGTCAGACACTGACTGGGTCATTAAGTTCCATTATTTTGATTCTCCCTTGTCTTATCTGTTTCGCTGATATACTTCTTGATTTTTTAAAACCAGTAACAAGTGGTTTTGATGACAACTGCTTCATAATATACTTTAGTGTCTTGAAGAGCTATTCATTACTATGTTTTCCCTCAGTATTTCTCTTGATATTCTAGCTCTTTTGTTCCTCCAAATGAATTAGTATTTTTTATTTTGGATTTCTGAGAAATTTCCTCTAGTCCCTTTCACTCATTCTTCATTCAAGTCAAACCTACTTGCCTGTGATCTGTTTCCCATACATGAACTTTCCATCTCTCACCTCCAAGTCTTTGCCCATCAGCACATAATTCTCTTTCTCTTCACTTCTTTTTTTTAAATTCTTTGTTTTATTCCAGTAACAAATCTACCTATAAGTTTCCCAAGGTTACATGATTCATGTTGTCTCTCTCCCTTCTTCCCTCCCCTTTTCTACAGATGACAAGCAATCCTCTGGGTTTTTACATGTATTATCAATCAAAACCTATTTCTATGTTGTTTATTTTAGTAATAGTAAATTTGTAATTACAATTTTGTAATAATCTTTTAAAACCCAAACTCCAAATCATGTACTCAAATGAACAAATCACGAAAGATTTGATGGGGATCAATTGTTTAACTCAAGGCCTCTTCAGACCTTAGTTTTTGTTCTGCTCATGACCTCCATGTTTTTTATGTTAGAGCTCAGTAAACAAACAAAAGATTTACATGGTAAGCCTTCCTTTGATGGTCTTTTATTGCTGCAAAATGCCCTAGAAATCATTGCAACCTATAATTATGGGCCCTGAAAAGGAACAAAACAGGAAGGAAGTTAAAAGGGCAAAATCACTATATTCTATTATGGGGTCCCTTGGCATTCCTGCACAATAACAAGTAACCCAACAAGATCAAGAGAGCGAACATTACTTCTCTTCTAGTGTTCTAGCAATGATTAGAGCATGGCCATGGGTTTATTTGCATGCAAAAGCTTTCTGGTAAATTTTAATCAACCAACCAATGCATCAGCAAACATTTATTAAATTCTTAGGATGTATAAGGCACTACCTAACGCATTAAACTATGGCATTGTGAGCACACTAAGGCATACAAGGCATACATTCATGCTCTCAAAGAAATTATAATCAAATTATAGAGATAAACCTGAAAGTGGTAGATGTACAAGGGATGAGGAACAATAAGGAGGCCAGTGTCACTAGATCACAGAGTACATGGGGGTGAGTGGTTATGAGAAAACTGGAAAGATATATGTTTATGGATAGGTTATGGGACTTTAAAAAGCCAAACAGGTTATTTTATATTTGACTTTGGAGGTAGTAGGGATTCACTGGAGTATTTTAGTTAGGAAGCCACTACTCCTCTGTGTGACCTCAGGGAAAATCATGTTACCTCTCTGACTCTTAGTTCCTTAACAGGATCAATTATGGATATCTTCATAAGAGATAAATAGGGTTCAGATAATCAGAAAGAAAGGAGATGAGGAGGCAGGGAGAGCAGGAAGCAAAGCTAAAAATGCATTTGTTGAATTCGAGGGATGTCAAGTAGATCAGTCTAGTATAGGAGAATAGTGAGGGAGAAGACTATTCAGACAGGAAGGGGCTGGATGATGGAGAGGTTAGTGGGACAAGTTAAGAAGTTTGGAATTGGTTCTGTGGGCTATTTACCACTACATTTACATAACTAAGTTACCCACCCACTTAAAATAACATCGTTGAATGATTCTGGGATTGATGATGAAGACGATGATTATAGCATTTATATAGTGTTTTGAGGCTTGCAAAGCACCTCATCTACATTCTCATTTGATCTTTAAAAAATTAGGGAGGCAGGTTCTATTATTATCCCTATTATATTGATGAGGAAACAGATAAACCTAGAAGTTCATTTACTTTCTCAGGGTTACATATCTAGCAAGTGATTGAAGCAGGATTCAGAGCTCAATCAGTTAGTAAACATTTATTAAGTACCTACTCTCTTTCTGATTTGGAGACCAGCACTCCAGGCACATCACCACCTAACTGCCTACTCTATATAGTGCCCAAAGGGTGAGCCAATGTTTGCAACAGCGTGTGACTGATATCTTTCCCATTTAGTAATGCAAAGGTATCAATCTGGAACTTTCTCTCATTATCTTGCTAGATGCAAGGAGAAGCTGAATTGCTTTGATATCACAAACCATATGCCTCCTATAATCTAACCTTAGTAAGCCATCTCTCTTTCAAAGGCAACTTCTGAAGAAATTAGTGTTAAATAAACCTGCTCTCTGTGGGTGTCCATAGTTCTGCTATGTCCTGGTTTGAAGATTCCCAATGTTCCAGTGAATGGGACTTGAGAAATGTTTCAATATAAGCATAATGTTTAGAGACAAATTTTGGATTTGACTGTCCCACCAAGTTTGGAGCAGATGCCAAAGTATTTTGACCTTATTTTTTTATTTTATTTTATTCTATTTTATTTTATTTACCTTATTCTCAACAGGCTCTAACCATTGCTGCTGCTGCTGTTGCTGCTGCTGCTGCTGCTGCTCCTCCTCCTCCTCCTCCTCCTTCTCCTTCTCCTTCTCCTTCTCCTCTTTCTCTTTTTCTTTCTCCTTCTCCTTCCTCTTCCTCTTCCTCTTCCTCACCATCTGTCTTAGAATCAAAACTATATATTGGTTCTAATGTAGGACAATAAGGGCTAGGAAATTGGGCTTAGATGACTTGCCCAGGGTCAGATAGCTAGGATGTGTCTAAGATCAGATTTGAACCTAGGACCTCCAAGCCTTCAGACCTGGCTCTCTATCCACTGAGTCACCTAGCTGACCCCATTAACCATTGCTTCTTTACCAAGGACCAAGATGCTTTGATATATTACAAAGTTGTTCTCAAAAAAGGCACAATTTCAAAAGTTTTTTATCTCCTTTTCTCAGTTATAAAAATCAATTATAATAATAACAAGAATTTACATATTACTTTAAGATCTGCAAAGCACTTTTCATATATTATATCATTTGATCCTCACAATAACTGTTGAAGGTGGGTGCCTTCATAATCATCCCTGTTTTATAGGTAGAAAAACTGAGGCTGATAGGTTAGGTGAACTGCCCATAATCCTCAGACAGGATTTGAATTCAGATCTTCCTGATTCCAGGGATAGTATTCTTTTCACAAAACTTCTAGGTGCTCACCTGGATCCAGGTTGGTATTAAATGGTGGAGAGAAGAGATAGTTGATATCTCTCCAGGAAAATGTAAGCTAGTTGAGGCTAGGAATTGTTTCATTATGTTGGTACCTTCAGTCTAGCATAGTGCCAGGCACAAAGTAGATTATAAATGATCCTTGAATAGTTGAATTGAATATATGGATATCCTATATTGCAATAAACATTAAAAATAGTTAATTCCAAGAGTTGCCTTCTGGTTTTGCAAATGTCCAGTATAAATAAAACACTCAATAAGAAATGAACATATCTTTAGAAATTATAGAATATTAGTGTTGGAAGGGACATTTCTGATTTTCTAGTCTAACCTCTGCATCTTATAGATGAGAAAAATGGATCTGAAGAGTTGAATGATTTGTTCAAGGTCACACGGATTTCATCAGTGGATGGCAATTTCAGCTCAGGCTCCTGACTCCTAGCCTAATGCTCATTTAATCATTTTATCTCTTATGGTTTACCTACTATGATAAACTGCTGATATCTGAAGGGAAACTTTTCTTCATCTGTTGGTTTATTCTACACTTTAATCAGTCTTTGATTCATGGTTGCTACTAGCTTATTGTTAATAATAAAACCAAAACATGCACACATCATAAAATTATGGGAGATCCCTTGGAAATTCCAGGAGAGGACTAGATAGGAGGGGAAGGGCCAAGGGTGAGGTTTGTGACAGAGTACTCACTAGACGTATATGTATACACACACACACACACACACACACACACACACACACACATATATGATTGCTAGTAAGTGGGCAAGATAGGATTAGAACCCAGTCCAACACCATTGTCCTTGAGGGCAGGGATTATCTAATCTTTGTATCTTCTATGTCTAGCAGAAAGCCTGCAGAATTATATGTACTTAATATATGTGCATGGAGTTCTACATTTTCTCTAAGTATGTAGCAAAGCCTATATTAGGACTTGTGTCTTTTGACTTCGAATTCAGTTTTTTTAGCTGGCATTATCCTATGAGATACTTATACCTTTTGGGGGCATTCACCAAAGAAAAACTTGTAACAGGAATCATTGACATAACCACCAATTTTTCACCCTTTTTAAGGATGTGGGCTGCCCTTGGGTGTCAGGAAGTCACAACAGATAAAGTTGATATTTTGTTTAGTTTTTCTCTTGTATTTGTTATAAGTCAAAATCTACCTGTGAGGAATATGGGATATGGTGACACCTCTCCAGCTTCATAGAGAGAGGACTTGGGTTCAAATTCTATGTTTGCTAATTTTGAACTGTGTGACCTTGTACAAGTATTTTCTATGAGCCTCAGTTTCCTTATCTGCAAAATGAGTGGCTGATCTTGATGACCTCTAACGTTTCTTCCAACTCTGAATCTAAGGATATGAGCCCACATCAGATTTCCTCTTTTCTTCCTGTCTGCCTCATAGGGTTATTACTCAAATCAACATTCTAGTTGGAGCACAGCTATCCTTACTAATTGAGGAAGGGAAGGGGTGAAGTGATTATATCAATCCTAATTCAGCCTTCTATATCCTTGGAAGCTTTTCATAATCAAAAATGCCTCTCACCATCCAAGCACCTGGAATGACCCCCTTTACTGCCTTGGCTATAAAGGCTGGCCTATGATCAGAGTTTGTGGCCTTCCTTTGCCCCTTCCCAGAGATGATAATGAATTTAGCATCCAACATAGAGTCTTAATATCTCTGCCACTAAGAAAAGAGTGACAATCTATGTTACTGTAGCTAGAAAATTCTCTCTTCTTTTTCTTCTAACTGAATACCTGCGATTCAGAATTGAAGGCTACTTAGGAGAAAATTCTCTTCCCCTGCTCCTCCCACTCCTTGATCCCTTTTCCCCATTTGTTCCAATTCTACACTTCTGTGTCTCTCTCACTTTCATTGTGTCCTGTTATGTCTTTGTATCAATGTCAACAAATTGTCCTCGATGTTAGACCTATTTTTCCCACATTCCTCTCACCTTCGTGTAGCCAGGGAAACCCCAGCACCTTAATAGATGCTGTATGCCTAATCACCCTCTCTCTAAGCCTGGGCATGCTTGCCTTCCTGCCTCAACTGATAAACTAAGCCAGGTAGAAGAGAGAGCATACTCTTTGCTCCTTTCGGTCCCTTCCAGAGTGCTCCCATTGCCACCATCACCCAGCTGCCTCTTCTTTTTTTGAGGTGTATTACATCCAACTATATCTACCTATTTGGGCTCTGGAAACCCTGTGGCTTCCTAAAAGACTCAGTTCTTATCATACCTTCTGCAGAAACCTTTCCTGTCCCTCCAGGTGCCATTGGCTTCTCTCTGAGATTATTTTCCATTTCCACTATCTGTATCTTGTAGATTCGATTATTTAAAAGTTGTCTTCCAGGTTAGAATATGAATTCCTTGAGGCCAGGAACTGTATTTTTCCTTTTTTGAAGCTCCATTGAGTAACTCAGTGTCTGGCATATTATTGTTCTCTTGTATCTGACTCTTTGACCTATCATGGGATTTTCTTGACAACGATACTACAGTGGTTTGCTTTTCCAGTGGATTAAGACAGAGATTGAGTGGCTTGCTCAGGTTCATTTACCCAGGTAGTGAGTGTTTTAGGCTGGACTTGAACTCAGGTCTTTCTGACTTCAGACCTAGTGCTCTCTTAACCACCTAGCTCTATCTAGTAAACACTTATTAAAGCTTGTTCACTCTTAGCGATTAACAGGGTATTTTTCCTCCTTTCTTACTCAAAGGATAAGCATGTTAGCTTAGCTGAAGCAGCAGGACACCCTAAAGGAGAGACAGGAGGCATCCTGATTGGTTTAGTTGTTTTGCCCAAAAGCATTATAGGAAGGCACACAACCATGCTCAGTGGGTGTACTACAACTTAATGTTATCTAATTCCAACTGAGTCCCCACTGCTACTCACCAATTATTTTGCTCTTCCACAATCTGCTTCACTCCACAAAGTTCTAAACCCTTAAAGCATGAGCTAGGTAAATCAAACCACCACCACCACCACCATCACCACCATCTCCCTCAGCCTCTGAAAGAGATGAGCTGGGATCCTGGATCCAAGAGCTTTTGGAATAGCAATGCTTTTAGCCCAGAGCACGCAGTCATCATTCTGGGAAGCAACCCTTGTTGGGATGCAGCCTGGCAATTGTTCCTGCAGGTGCTATAGTCACATCTGTTAAGAACCACTAATGAAAGATTTTATTGCCTCAGCCCTTGGAAATGTCAAATGCTTCATTATCAGAAATTGATATTTCATCAGTGGAAATGACATGAAAGAAAAGACATTACCATCTGTTTTGCCCCTGCATTCTAAGGATCTTAGGATTTATCCTTCTGACATAGCCCTAACCTTCCATACATTAGAATATGAGTTCCTTGAGGGTAGGGACTGTTTTTCTTTTTGTGTTCCTATAACTCAGCCTAGTGCTTTTTAAATAGTAAGAACATGGTTTATTTACTCAATTCTTCTTTCTCAGTGAGTTTAATCACTGACTTGTAGTCTTCCTCTCTACTCCAACCTTTGTCCTTGGAGAGAAGATTTCAATAGAGTACATGCTTTACCTCCTCAAATGTGCTGTCCTTTCAATTCATCAATCTCTTCATCTTTCATGATTTCCACTTTCAAACCCTTTCAGTCACACACACAGAAGGATGGTCATACCTATCATCATTGCCATCAAAATGTTCACCTTCACAATTCGGAACTTGGAAATTATATGATCATAACCTCTCATCTTTCTATCTCTTCCTAGACCTCATCCCCTGAAAATCTAATATTCACACTCTCTGCCATCTCTAGTCAATCCAAATTGTCCTGCTTTCCAAGTCTATCACCTCCCTAATTTCTTTTATTCTCAATTATACAAATAATTGTGCTATAGACAATCAAAAATAATTTATTTAATGTTTCCCATATGCCAGTCACTATGCTAAGGACTAGAGATACAATGGCAGGCAAAAAAATGCTGTCCCTGCCCTCAAGGGGCTCACATTCTAATGGAATACCAGTGATGGGCAAACTTTTTAAAGAGGAGGCCAAAGGAAAGGAAATGCTCATCTGTCAGTCTGTTTCTAAGACAACTCTTTCGAAGTTTCATTGTATTGTATCCTACTCATTGTATTCATCAGATTAGGAATAATGTCAAGTGGGTGGATAGAACATTTCAGGGGGCAGCATCTGATCCTCGGGCTGTATTTTGCCCATCACTGGAATAGACAATATGAAAATGATATATATATATACATATATATATATGTATATATATATATATACAGAGAAGATTGAAAATATTCTCAAAGAGGAAAGGATTAACAGTGGGAGAAGACTGGAACAGGGAAAAACCCCGTGAACAAGGTGGAATTTGATCTGAATCTTGAAGGAATCCAGGGAAATTAAGAGCTAGGGGGTGAGGGGACAGATCATCCATGAATGAGTTGCAAAGGAGCTAGGCTGTGAAGGGCCTTAAAAAACAAAATAAAGGAGCCTATATCTGATCATGGATATAATAAAAAACTATTAGAATTCACTGAATATCAACCTAACCTGAATGGAGAACAAAAACATGTTCCTCTTTCTTCTTCTGGCCCCTACCATGTGTCTTACTAGTAAGCTTATTGCTAACTCTATTTTTTGATCTTTTAGTTAACCAGTTCAACTGTACTCTGTTCTCAAGCTGGATTAGCCCCATCATCTGCCTTCTCTGCTGTGGTTTATTTGCTTTGCCTAACAGCATTATAGGAAGGCACAGAACCATGCTCCAAGGGTAGACTACAATTTAATGTTATATAATTCCAATTGAATCCCCATGCCTACTCATCAATTGTTTTGCTTTTCCACAACTGACTCTTTATTTCACTTCACAAAATTTCAAACCCTCTTGTCTTTACTCAAACCACCCTCATCACCACTTAACTCTCCATCTCAGCAAAGGATCTAACCTCATACTTTACTTAAAATATTGAAGAAGTTTCTTATGAATCCTTTCTTCCCCCCAGATCAACCCTTCAGACCTTTCAGTGGCATTCCACAATCCTTCTTCCTTTGCTTTAGACTCAGAGAAAAAGTTAGCTCTTTTCTGACCTTTTTACTTGTGCCTTTGATTCTTTCTTCTCTTGTCTCCTCTGGGAGTTTGTCCCTTTACTTGTCCTCTTTCTATTCCTAATTTTTACTTTTTTATCTTCTCCTTACCTCTTGCTTCTATATGTAGATCTCTCTATATACTTAAAACCCTTCACTTGATTTTATTATCTCCTTAAGATATTATAATTCTTCCTTTCATGCCCAAACTTCTAGAAAAATTATCTGCACTATTTGCATCTCCTTTCCCTTTCTGACTTCTCAATTCCTTGCAATCAAAGCTGACTTCTATATTTGCCAAACCAATCAGTTCCACCAAAACTGTTCTTTCCTTGGTCACCATCAAACTCTTGAACTGCTAAATCCAATGGCCTTTCCTCAGTTAATCATCCTTTTTAACCATTGCACAGGCTACCACATTCTCTATCATATTTTCCCCTCCTGAATTTTTGTGGCTCACCTCTCTTCTATATCTCCTTTTAGTTCTAAATCTTCTTTACTAGATCCACAAGTACAGATGGAGTTATGGATGTATATTTACCAGAACTGGTCCTAAACCCTCTTATTCTTTTTACACTCTCTTAATTAATTCCCAAGGACTTGGTTATCATTGAAATGCAAATGATTCCAAAAACTATATATCCAGTTTCATCCTTCTCTTGAGCTCTGCTCCTTCACCTGGAGGTCCCATTGGAATTTCACTCGACAGATCTGAAATGGGTCTGATCAGTTTCCACTGAGATTCACCCATTTTTCTAACTTCCTTGTTTCTGTTAAGGACCTAATTTCTCTCACCCAGGTACTAGATTTGCAACATTAGATTCAGGTTTGATTCCTCATTTCATTTATTCCATAAAATGTCTAAATGGTTGTCTTGTCTTGTTGCTGCTTCTTCCAAAACAATTCTTGCATCTGCCCCCTTCTCTCCACTTATACAACAACCACTCTAGTCTGTCCCTCATTTCCTTTTACCTGGAGTGTAGTAATATTGGCTTAATTAGTCTCTCGACTCTTCAATGATGCCATTCACTCAAGAAGTGAATGCTCAAGAAACACCTTCTGTGCCACCTCACTGCTGAGTTGGAATGTGGAGACCTCAGAGGAAAGGAAGGATACTTGGAACCTAGGATGGGCAGATAGCTTTGGGGGCTCAGATATGGAAGGATTTGTCTTAAAAAGAATGAAAAAGGTAGACAAAAGGGATTTCAGCAGATTTTCAGGTCAACGAATGAGAGGAGAATGAAGGAGATCTCCAATGAGAGATTCTGTGAAAGATTGGATTAAAAGAACTTTTGGGGATAGCTGTCTTCCATGTTTATAGACCTCTACTCCTATAATGGAAGACTGAAGAAGCAGACACCAGGGAGTGGAAATGTAGCAGTCTGGCTAGCCAGATCCATGGCATGAGCTAGAAATGAGCTAATAGAACAAGTCTGGGTAAAAGCCACTTAATATTATCTCCCCTCCCCCCATCCCATTTCTCTTCTGATGTGCTGTGGTGAATCTTTTAAAAACCAAAGAAGGTTTTATGTTATTTTGGTAGATTGGAAACTGTGAATAGTGGTGGAAGAAAATTTGTGGTCTCCTTTCTATAGGAATCCTGGGGAATCTTGGAAGGCCAGGTGAAATATTGATGGTGAAAATCTGGTAAATAGCACTATCTATGTTGTATCCCAAAGCAGCAACGGCTAGAGGAACTGGGTCCTGGCCGATTCACTCAGCCTATGGGTCCAGGCCTAAAAGTCCTTCATTCTCTGTTAGTCAGAACTGTGGAGGCTATGGGCTAGGTGCCTTGTCAGAATCCTGCTGTTTTTGAGGCATATATATTAAAGGAGGAATTTTAAAGGCTGGGTAGAGTGAGATTGCCAGGCTATTAAAGAGTTGGTTGGTTATTACAGACTCAGGGGGCTACCTGGAAGGAATCCCAGAAGCTCAGAGGGACAAAAGGAGTGGTTATAGTTCCTGATTTTTGATTGGGAAGAAACAAAAAAACTCAGGCAGGAAATAAGAAGAAATAAGGACCTGAAAGTGAAAGGGTAAGAAAGTGAGAGGAGGAGGTAAATGCTTGGGTATGATAATCTCCAATCTGAGCCAGTTGGGACCCCTCTTAAAGAGAAGAATCATATAGCAAAAGGAGGGGGATGAAATAAAAACCATCTGTGCTTTTTGAAGGTAGACACAAACACCACTATGGCCCAAGTTTTTGGATTTTACAGAGTTTGGATGCTGGGGAGAATACTCTTGCTCCCAGATATATAATAAGAATACTTCTGTGTGAGTGGACTAATGAAGTGGACCTTATGAGAAAATCTCTTTTCAGGTCCCCATTAGAATCTAGAATTTAAAACCATACCATGAGATTCAGTAGTGAGAATAGAGAGGTGAATTAGGTATGAAGTATGGACCAAGCACAAGACTCTTGGAGTTCACTGCAATCATTATTATTCTATGGTTCTTTGTCTAAAAGCAAGGATTTTATTCTATTACCTTTCCTTGTAAAGCACCTGGGACATTGAGGGTGATGCCACAGTATGGTTTTTAGGAAGCTTCTTGACTTGCATTTCTTCTCTTCATTCTGTGCTACTCTTTGATTGATTTTATTTTTTTTCACCATGGGCCATGTCAATTCCACAAGCCCAGAATGAATGGACTATGCTAGAACTCTAGAGTTGGAATGCATCATGAATGTGCATCTTTTCCATCTCTAGAGCTGTTAGGCAATTGTCTATCTTCTTCAAAATCCCTAGGGGATAAAGACTTCATAATCCTCTTCCATGGCTCCTCCTGTGTTATACACTGGTGTGGTCACAGAAGTCCTTTCTTGTGTCCCATCCCTTTCAGAAGTGTGAATGTATGCTTGCTCAACAACATTGAACTGAGTGCTCTGAATTACAGGTTGCATTACTGAGGTGGATGCCAAAAGACAGCTTATTTAATTCTGTTCCAACTTGATGTTGGTGAAAATAAGGGAGCATCTCATGCCCTGGTTTAAGGGGGGAGAGTCATTCAAATCAGAACATGGGGTGGGGCAAGGTGTGATATAAGGGAGGAAAGATCAGGAAAAGGATAAGGAGAAGAAATTGTGTCCCTTTTCTTGGTGTTGCTTGGAATGGAAAGTAAGGTATAATCCTTTTATAGCTTCATAAGTATTATTGAATCAAGGAGGTCAGTGGCACTCTGATCATTTACGCATCAGTTAGGAAGGATTGGAATGGGCAAGGAGGGTGGAAAAAACTGGCAGTGACCATAAAAAGGCACCTCTTTCTCTCCTTTGATACTGCCAAAACCATGGTATAGAGTGACCCTCATCAACCTAAGCTTGGGCTATTGCAATGTCCTGATAGTGAATCTGCCTGCCTCATGTTTTTTTCCTAATGCAATCCATCCTCCATTCAGTAAGTAAGTGATTTTCCTAAAATGCAGGTTTGACCATGTCACTCTCTTATTCAGTACTGCCTCCAGGTTCAAATATAATATCCTTTCTTTGGTGTTCTTAAGCCCTTTCTAATTTCTCCTGCTTTCCATCTTCTTACACTTTTCTCTACCACATACTCTTCAATCCAATGATGCTGACTTCCTTGATATTCCTCATACAAGACATTCCATCTTTCTGCTCCAGGCATTTTCTCTGATTGCCCTCCATTCTTGGAATGCTCCTCCTCTTCATCACTGCTTCTTGGCTTCCTTGGCTTCTTTCAAGTCCTAACTAAAATTTTATCTTCTACTGGAAACTTTTCTTACTCCCTCTAACTTCTAGTGTCTTTTCGTTCTTAATTATTTCCTATTTATCCTGTATATAGCTTGATTGTCCTTATGTTTGCTTGTTGTCTCCTTTTTTAGATTATGAGCTCCTTGAAGGCAGGGACGATCTCTTGCCTCTTATTGTAAGTCTGTGCTTAGCACAGTGCTTGGCACATAGTAACTGGCTCTTAACAAGTGTGTATTGATTGACTAATAGGCCTTTGAAGAAGTTGAGCCAGACCAAGAATAAGCTCTCTGGAACTCTTTGAATTTTGTTTACTGATTCACTGTTGATGTCCTAGCTTGAATTCTGTTCCTAGCAACGGATTTCCTTACTTGTCCCAACTCCCTGGATTTTAGCATTTCATGACCATTCCATAATATCACTCCAGCATAGTTTTTGGTTTGTGCTTTGATTCTGCCTCATCTGCTCTTAGGCAGAGTTTACCCTCCTCATTCTGAGTGTTTGCCTGATTATTTGCAGGAGGATGAATCATGGTCAATAGTGAGGATTGGCCAATCTCACAGACAATAGCAGCAACAAAGAACCGATTTTCCTGATGGACATTTCTATCAATAATAGTGGGGTTGCTTAACTGTAATACTTAAAGGAAAGATGAGGTAATTTCATGTTTTGATATTTTCAAAATTGATTCTGTTGAAGCTAGAATTCTGTGGTATATATTACTGCTGCTGCATTTTTGGCAAAGATGCTACCCAAATCAGCAAAGCATCTTGGAAGGGGAAATCTATGAAGAAAGTGGGGGCTCTGAAGCTGGATCAGTGGTACTGGTAGAAATAGAAAGGAGATGGGTTCTTATGGCAGTCAATCCCAGTAGAGGTCAGATCCTAGAGACCTTCCTGGAGAGGGACAAGAGCTCTGAGAAGGCAGAAATCGGGAAAGTCCTTTAGCCTTGAAGAGAGACTGAACAGACTGAGGAGTATAGTGTGTGTGTGTGTGTGTGTGTGTGTGTGTGTGTGTGTGTGTGTGTGTGTGAAGGGAGAGACATTTAAACATTGCAGGAATGAAAGATAATTTTAAAATCCATCAAGCAAAGTTGAGACAGAATGACATGGTGAGCATGAATCATTCCTACAAGGGTCCCACGCAGCCTTCTTTGGGAAAACTTGAAATTCATTTGCTCCATGGCTCTCTTCTCCCATGATTCCCAAACTCTGCCCCTTCTGTTCTCCCCTAATCCCTCCCCCCCCCCAGTCTAAGTCCTAGCTACTAAATTTATAATTCTTACCACAAGGAACAGGAGCAATGCATTAATGAGAGCCCCAGGGATGTTGAATTATACCAAGAAACTGGGTGGATGAGGACAAATTAGAGAAAGGGAGGACTGGAGCTTCTAAAGGGCTCTCCTTCAAGCCCTTCTCCTGGCAAGTCAGGTTCCCTTCACCATTAACATTGGGTTTTGTAGCACTCAAGTGCAGAACAACATTTCTATTTCTTTTTTTTTTTTTTGATTTGACACCTTTCCTTAATGATCATGGGGAGAGGAGGCTGGCAAAAACATTAATGGGTACAACTTTGGAAACTAGAGGACATGGGTGAGAGGAGATGCTAGTAATTTTTTTTACTTCGTTTGTTTCCAAGGAAAGACCTCTGAGAAAAAAATAGCTTTACCCAAGTCTCAGCTTCTGGGTAGGGACTGAGGATAAGATTGTTCAGGCAGGTTAGAACTTGTCATAAGGAAACAAAGAGTTTAGAAATGGAATGGACCTTAGAGTTCATCCAGTCTAACCTGCTTGATCTTTTTGAGAAACAAGGCCCAGAGAGGTCGTATTAACAGGGACAAAATTTCCACCACACTCTGAGAGGGTAAAAAAGTGATACAGCATTCTTTGTTTTTTTGCATGTTAAGAAACCTTTAGAAATATAAATAGTGCTAGGCACTGTTGATTTGGAAGCAGTATGGTAGAAAGGAAATAACCTTGGACAAGAATCCAGAAAACTGGAATCTTTTTTAGACTTCCTTGTGCTAAGTGGTGGACAGAGTGTTGGTTCTAAAGTCAAGAAGACATGAGTTCAGGTCTGTCCTCAGACATTTACTAGCTCTGTGAGCCCAGGAAAGTCATTTAACTTCCATTCCTCTCAGTTTCTTCATCTTTAAAATGGGGTTAATAATAGCCCTTATATTCCAGGATTACTGTGAGGATGTAAAGCATCCAGTTCAGTTCCTAGCATATAGTCAATACTTATTTCCTCCCTCCCTCCCTCCCTCCCTCCCTTCCTTCCTTCCTTCCTTCCTTCCTTCCTTCCTTCCTTCCTTTCTTCCTTCCCTACATTTAAACTTGATTTGGTAATTCCAATATACCTGTATCATCATACCTCTACTTCTCTACCAAGGACTGGTGCAACTCTTGGGCTTGTTCTGGGAAAGGGAGTAGATACTAGTGAAATAGAAGGCATTTAAGCTATAGTGGAGGCAGATTTTCCTGGAAATGAAGGGAATGGAATACTAGAAAGGATTACAAAAGGAAGAGGAAGAATCTTACATCTCAGAGGTAATGGAAGGAAATGAGCATTTAAGCACTTACTTTGTGCCAGCCTCTGAGTTGGCTTAGAGATGGACTAGAACAAACATTTACTTATAGGTGATGGTCAAGGGTGTTGAACACTATCTTGTCTGTATGACTATTAAATGGATAGATTAGGTAGGTAGGTAGACAGATGGATAGAAAGATAGATGTATGGATAGATGTATGGATGGATGGATAGGTTAGGTGGGTAAGTAGATGAATGGATGGATGGATTGAGCATTTATTAAAATTTCTGTGTGCCAAGCACTATGCAAAGTCTGGGTATTCAAAAACAAGCAACTAAGATAGTCTCCGCCCTTGTAGAACTTCCATGCTAAGTGAGATTAGAAGAAAAGAAAAATGGGAACTGAAAAATGACATGGAATAGTTGTGGTTCTATGCAAGTTAAAGCAAAGTCTGACCTATAAGAATTGAAAGATTCTGAGGCAGAATCCAGGTTGCCACTGGTGAGAAGGTAAAGATTATTATCCTAGTAGAGGAAGCACGGTATAGAAAGGTCTGAGGGTTCTTTTTTGCCTGGTGATTTTATTGTGGAGTGACACTAAGCAAAGATGACCCCTCCACGGAAAAAGGACTTGTCATTGAGTTTTTTCCCCTTATCTGTCCCTTCTCATTTTCTTCTAGAGCGATGTGCTGTGATGGTGCCAGATATGCATGGACTCAGCCCGTGCCCAGCCTACAAGTCGCAGGAGCTTATCCCAGCCTTGGCTACCGGGGAAAGCCCTGAGCTTGGTGTTGCCACCCACCGACACATCCTAGCCCTGCCTGAAGAAGAGACATGGCGCCAGCCTGGCCCAGGCATGATGCCCACCCAGACTTCTGCTCTGCTGGATCCTGAAGCCCTGGAGGAGACAGGACCCCTACCAGGATCCCCACGTGCTTTATGCTTCGATGCCTCTTCTGTCTTCTTCCCCATGCAGGAGGGTGAGGGCTCTGGATGGGATGGAAGTGGTGCTCTGGATGCCAGTTTGAGCCCATTCCTCCCTGTGAGCCCAGAGGTTATGAAGCGGAGACGGGGAGGGCTCATTGAACAGAGAGACATCATCAAGGCCCATGAAGCCCACAAGATGCAGAGTACACCTCAGGCCCGGAGGAAAGAATGGGAGTAAGTACAGGCCCTTCCTGGGCTGGGGAGGTAGGTAGGACCTTCCTGAGAGGGCTGAGAAGGGGGAAGTGATATGGGTCTTGTGGAAAAGGTGGATAATTGCCCTCGGGTCTCATGTGGTTGTGGTGTGTGTGTTGCATGTCTTTGGAGAAGAGAGCAGAAAGTTTCTTTTATCATGCTTCTACTGATGCCTCATGTAACTTTTGATAAGTCACTTGACTTTTCTGGGTCCTACTTTGCTAACCTGTAAAATGGGAGCAATCAGGCCTGCCTCCCTACCTACTTGAGGAAGCTTCTCCAAGGATGAAAGAGCTGTGTGACATGCTTGGAGCCACTCTGAAGAAAAGAGCTGGGTAAATTCATGGGGGAATCAATCAAAACAGAAATTATCTCATCTTTCTGTTAAGAATTGCTGTTAAACATACCCATTTTTTTTCTAACACCATTCTTGGGGAAAATGAACAAAACTTTGGAACATCTCTTTCTTATTCAAAGGCAAAACTGTCCAAGACAGGTATCTGTCTATTGCTAGAGATGGCAGATTCTTCTGACCTTGCCCTTAGTCAAGATTTACAGAGGAAGATTTACTTAACTTTCTTTTTTTAAATAAAGTTTTATCAAACTCTTGTTTTTACATCATCTAAATTTCCTAATATACCTTTCTATCCTTCTCATCTCTAATTTCTTCTCATGTAGCCATCCATTATAGCAAGGAATAAAAAAGGAAAACAAAAAGCAATTCAGTAAAACTAACCAATATATTTTTAAAAATTCCGACATTGCATGTATGTCCCCTACTTCTGCCAATGGAGGGGGATGAGAGTAGGAAGATAGGAGGTAACTTCTCATAGCTCTTCTTTGGAACCAAGTTTAGTAACAATAATTTACAACATTCAGTTCTAATTGTTTGGTTATTGTTTTAATTTACATTGTTAAAAGTCGTTTAATCTACGACTTCCCTGGTTCTACTTATTTCACTTTGCATCATCTCATATGACTTCCCAGGCTTCTCTGAATTCCTCATATGCACCATTTAATATGGCATAAATGGCTTTTTAAAACAGATCATAACTATATATACATGGTTATTTAGAATCTAAGCACCCATTTCCAAGAGCAGTAGCTAGAAACTAAAGGAGATTGGGTCTGGAATTTTCTACCAGCTGTCTTAGTTTAATACAGATTTGATCAGACCTATGATTTCTCCCCTATAAAAAACTTGAACTAGGAATGAGGAACTTAGTCTGCCAAAGCAAATTAGCACCTTTTTACCAATTAAAGTCTTTGAAAGTTAGATGGGGGTCACAGAGTTAAGTACCTTTCTCAAACTGGGCTCAAAAACTAGTCTACTTGACTCAGAGACCAAATCTAGTCATTATATCATGTTACCCTTCTCTATGTAATATATACATTTTTGTCTCGATGCATTTGTATTACAATTTACCACGTATCTTTGCAAATTCCTTGTCCGCACATACCATGTGTTGTAGTAAAAAAGTATTTATCAAGATAATCTCTTCCTTCAAGGAGCTAAAGTTTTAATGGGGGAAGAAAATACAGAAGAGGGATCTATAAAGGGGAGAGGGAGTGGTACCTGACTGGGAGCATGTCAGTTAAATGGGGAAAATCAGAGATGGGTTGGTCTGGGGTCTTCCTCCAAATTACAACTGCTGGGAAGAACCCACCAATGGGAGAAGGAGGAGACTCAGGAGACATCAAGGCACAGTCAAATAATCCAAAGAATTAGGGATGGCTGGTCTAGGATCTTAGATGGTAAATTGTTAAATATCAAGAGTTCATAAGCCCTAGAGAAACCCTTGTGAGCATACTGGAGAGAACACTAGATAGACTTGGTCAACCAGTTGGCTGGGCCACTTTCTGGCCATGACTTTAATATGCATCTCTGAACTCAACTTTCTTGTCTATAAAATGAAGCAAATTGTAGGATTTAGAAGTGTCTTGACCCTTGTATCTCAATAAGAGCCTTACTTTAAAGAAAAAGAAACTGAGATATAGGGACTGGATTTTGTCCAGCACCTAGATGGTATGACTTGTCTGTTGTTGGGCAAAATGAATTTTAAGGCCTCTTCTAGCTCTTGAAATTATATGAGTCTAATAATTTTAGATGATGGGAAGAGTGATATTTTTAAACAAATTAGATATTAATCTACATGTTATACCATAAGATAATTCTGGCTGGAGGCAGAGGAATGGATATTTGATGTAAGGCAAGTCTAAACATTTCTATGTCTCCTTGTTTATTTGTAACATGGAGATAATAATGCTATTTTGCCTGCTTTAAAGAGATAATTGAATTTAGAGTTGGAAGGATTCTTGGAAATTATTGAGTCCAAGTTTCTCATTTTATTGATGTGGAAGTGGAAGGCCGTCAGGTTAGATGACTTGTCCAAGGTTACAGGGACATCATAAGTAGGACATTGGGGTGAATCCCAGCCATCTAACTCCAAATCTAGAAGGCCAGGTTGTGTGGTGGAAAGACCAGTGGAATTGGAGTTAAAGAAGAATGTTTGTTCAGTCATTTTCAGTCATATCCAACTTTGCATGACTCCCTTTTTTTTGGCAGAGATACTAGAGTGGTTTGCTATTTACTTCTCCAGCTCATTTTACAAATAAAGAACCTAAGCAAAACAGGATTAAGTGACTTGCCCACAGTCCCACAGCTAAAAAGTATCTGAGGCCAGATTCAAACTTAGGAAGATAAGTTTTCTTGACTCTGGGCCCAGCACTCTTTACTCTCTGCCACCTAGCTGCCCTAGAAAGAATGAACTTCTGGCATTTACTGGCTGGGTGACCATAGAGAAGGCCCTTAAACTCTCTATGCCTCAATTTTCTCATCTGTAAAATGGAAATGATAATAATATCTATATCACCTACCTAATACAGAGGTTGCAAGGATCAAATGAAGGTGTGATGCTAGGAGCCCTGGGGAGAAGAAGGAGAATGATATAATAAAGTACTTTGCAAAATTCAAAAGGCCAAGTAAATATTAAGTATTTGACACATGTAAAACCCAATGGAACTGCTTGTTAGCTATGAGAGGGGGTTGGGAGGAAGGGAGGGAAAGAACATAAATCATGTAACCATGGAAAAATATTCTATTAATTAAATAATCACTTAATTAAATAAAATTTTTCAAATAAAAAACAAAAATAAATATCAGCTATTATTTCTTATTAGGATGTAAGAATCAAATGCAATCACATATATCACAATATTGGGAAAACTGTAAAGTAGTATGAGATAAGAGTTGTCTCCTTGCCCCTTAGCTTATATTATAATCTTGGTAAAAGCACTTAATTACTTTAGAGAAATAGCTGTGACAGAGTGGTTGCAGGACTGGCCATTGAGTCAGGAAGATGTAGTTTCAAGTCCTGCCTCTAATGCATATTGACTCTATGACTGGGCAGTCCTTTACTTTTTCTTGGTATCCCAGGCAACTCCTTCGAACTCTAAGTAACAGATGCATTATCAGTTTATTTTGGTGGAAGAAATTTCCATACCCGATATTCCCCACATTGATGAAATTACAAGTCTGGATCTCCTTCTTCTCCCCTTTCAATACTTAATATTTGTGCCCTTGCTCTATCCCTATTGTACCTAGATCATAGGACATATATTTAGAGATGGAAAGGATACTGGAAGCCATTAAGTCCAACCTCCTCATTTACAGAGTAAGAGACTGAAGGGTGGAGAGGAGAAGAGACTCATCCAGAGTCAGAAGAGTACCACATGGCAGAACCAGGATTAAACCCAACTGCCACCCCTGCCCCAGAATCTAGTTACTTTTCCTTGACATGCCAATGATAGGGACTTAAACCAAATCTCTGTGTGCCATCCAGCACTTGGCATTGTGCCCTGGATGTATGGAGAGTTAGGTGATGCAGTAAATGTAGTGCTGGGTCTTGAATGAGGAAGACCTGACTTCAAATCTGGTTTCAGACACTGAGGAAATTGAGAGGATAAGAACAGCAAATGGTAATGGAAATTGGATGAACCATGCAGACTTCATCTTGTGACTCAATTCTGGAACTAGCCTAGTTCCCTCTCTATTCAATTATGGGTCTAGTTCAACTTCTGTCTTGTGAGAAAACTTTATTCAATTGTGGGAATGATGAGAGAACCTTATTTCATTGTTTGACCCAAGCTCTACATATCTGGGAAACTGGACCATCTCTACCTGTTGCTTAGAGATCCTTACCTAAGACCTAGGTTATGTTGGCTAGAAACCCAGTTAGATCAGAAGATTCATGCAAGGAGTTGTTGTTTTTACAGTTGTGCCTCTCATGCATCTCATATAAATTATCTGAAAACTGGCTCCATAGTGATCAGTTATTGTTTCCATGTTCTTTTGACTGAATACAGATACTTAGGGGAGAGCGAAATGCTTCTTTTTCTGATTTCAGAGAATGATACCTGTTTGCTCTCACCTTCCCAACTTGGAAAGTCCGTAATCTTCCTTCCAATTAGAAATCAGATGACCTAATTTTATATCCTGGTAAATTATTTTATTTTAATTAATTGGCCTTATTTGGGAAATTGTTTTTAAGGCACTAAAATCTGTCTTCCCCTGTATTCAGGGTTCATCCCAAAGTCGAGGAGGTCTTGTTCTTATTTGTGGTGCAATTTGTGGTGCAAAACATTCTTAATGAATTGATAAGCTCAGACACTTTGTTTCCTCAGTCATTTCATCTTTTACCCATCACACCACCTTTGTGACCCTGGGCAAGTCTCTTAATCTCGGTTTGCCTGTGTTTCCTCACCTGTAAAATGAGGATAATGCTATTTACTTTTTAGGGCTGTTGTGAGAATCACCGAGATGACCTAACCAAAGGGTTTTACAAACACTAAAGTCTTATTTCAATGATAGCTTCGATGATCTATTTTCACTGTTTGAACCTTCGGAGTACTCAGCCTAAGACCCCAACCAGAGCATCAGTGCTTAGCGTGGTGCTAAGGAAGGGGAAGGGAGATAGGAAGATGTGTAGGATATGGTTTCCATCTTAAGAAGTTGACTTGTTTCATCATGAAACTAAGTCCACTGGATAATTAAAAATGAAGTCAAGGAACTTTGAAATCCAGGCTGCAAGAGAGAACCTTTGCAGGAAGTTTAAGCCTTCAGTACCCTCTACTGGAGAGGGTAGAGGGAGTTTTAGTTGTTCTGAGCAAAGAAGAAAGGGTGTGGGTTTGGGGTCTCAGAGTACAGCTCTGAGAAAGAATGGGAAGATGTGTAAGGCCAATATGACAGGTCTAATGGAAAGCTTGACACTTTGGAAATGACAGCAACTATAAACTTAGAGCTAAAAGGATATATGAGGATTTCAGGTCTAATCTCCTTGGTTTTATAGAAGAAGAAAGGGAGAGTCCCAGGGATTAATTGAATTACCCAAAGTCACATAAGGATTAAGAAAAAGAGCTGAGATTTGAACCCAGGGCTTCTGACTAAAAATGAAATTTTCTTTCCATTATACTATGGCCAGGAAGTGGAAGAATATTTCTCAGCTCTTTCTATTATACGATGTCCAGAAAGCTAAAATCTAGTTTAAGCAGAAGTGGAAGGGTTAACACTTCTCAGCCAGCCATAGATATAGCTTTTAGAAAGTAACAAAACAAAGGCCATTCTTTAGTTTGCTCCCTTCACTAAGCCACCCTTGGGACACAAAGCTACTCTGTCATTCCTCACATCACACCCAGGTTAAAGGAGATGGGCATCTGTGAAAGGGGAGCTTCAGAGCCCTCAGAAGGCACACAGGGCACTGGTGGCTATTCTTTAAGGGCACCAGATGAGTCTGATCACCAGACCACCCTTTGGATGCAAAGTGAAATGAAGTGGTTTGGTAGATTTACCTTAAGTAGATGGAAAGGCAGGGAGGGGGTGGCCTGTGCTCAAGGGAATGAGAATGCCACAAGGGCAGAGGCCAAATTTTCCTTATGGTGGATTTGTGTGTTTTCTGGACCATATTTATTACCTAAGATAGCCATGGGTAAAGCTACGTGGACTCTTAGGTCACTTAACTGTATAGGGAATGTTCAGTCAATCGGTCATCACCAAGCTTTTATTTAAACACTGAGCTCGGTCCTGGGGTTACAAAGACAATCAGAAAATTGATCCTTTCCTCAAGGAGTTTCCCTGGAAGCTTCTATCAGGGAAGCTGTGAATACATATAAATATGTGCAAAATACATACAGGATAATTTTGGGAAGGAAAGCACTTGTGATTAGGTGGGGAAGGGGAGGGAATGTCATCATAGCAACATGTCTGCAACTGGAGGATGAAAATGAAGCATCATTAGGGTGCTATGGGGCATTCTCTTTTCCTTATCTTCTTTAGGGGATACAAATGGCCATCCACTTGTGGCATCTAGAGACAGTGTCCTTCAGGAGAAAGAACAGGAATTCCCGGCCCTGTGACTCACTAATTATAGGATCTTAAATGAGTCACTTAAGCTTCTTGGGCCTCAGTTTCCTCACTTGCAAAATGAGACAGTTTGTTTCAGTGACCTCTAAGGTCCCTTCTAGTTCTCTAATGTGAAGGAAAGTTCAGCCTTCTGTCTCTTTCCTTTTCCAGACTTTCCCTGATGCTCCCTCTAACAGCTGATGGCAACCTCACATTCCACTTTCCTCTTTTTAAGGAGTGCTTCATTTTAGGAAAGTGAGTTTTTGTGGTGCTAGAAGAGAGAACAGTTCGTCCTCTCCTGGTGACATTCAGCTCTAATGCTCTCCAGTATGAAATTCAGGGAGGGTTTGTCCGCCATCCTTGCCAACCTTTCCCTCCCCTCTTCTCTCATTTTCTCCCGCCCAACACCCACACAATCTGACAACCCAGCCATGCTTTCAGCACCCCCTACCCCATGTTGCCAGCTTTAAAAAAAAAGCCTGCATTGGCACACAGTTGAGGACTTGGGTGATACACGAAGAAGAATAGAAAATAATTTGGGAGAAGTCCAACATCACCCTTGTAATCCTGGTAAATGGTTACCTCAGATTTTGGTGGTTGAGAGAAACCAAGAAAATAAGAGGAGACTTCTTAAATATGAGGTCATTGTTTTACCATGGTCACCCTTTGGACACAGGAAATGGTTAGAATCACATGAGAAAATTTACTTTGGTATCATAGTTCTCAATTAGGACATTCCCAGGCTTTATTAGATCCTGCAAATATATTATGGGTAGAAGCAGAACAGCTTACTGCATATGACTTATGTGAAGTTAGGCAAGTCACTTAACCTCTGTGGGCCTCATTTTCCTCAAATGTAAAAAGAGGGAGTTGGACCAATCATTCTTAAGTTCCTTTCCAGAGTGAAATCCACCATCCTATGATGTGACAAATGGAGGTAATGATACTTGCCCTACCTGCCTCATAAGGGTTGTTATGAGGAAAGTCCTTGGTAAAACTGAAGATACTGTAGAAACAGGATGCTGCCCAGATATTAGTGAGAAATGATGATTCCTGAAGTCTCTTCTAGCTTGGAATTTCTGTGTGTAGCTCAGTAGTCAGCTTAGAGGGGTTCTTCAGTGAGATCAAGGGAGAAGCAGCCTTTCATAAGGACCTGCAATAGTATTTGAAATTCTATTTTGAAATGCTTTAAAGGGCATTGTTTGTCTAACTATCTTCTAATAGTCAGTCAACAAGCATTAATTATTTGCCTATTGTGTACCAGGCACTATGCAAAATGCTAGGAATTCAGAGAAAGGCAAAAACAACCTCTGCTGAGCTGGGTTAAGATGGCGGCAGAGTAAGAAGCAGCTCTTAACCTCTCCTGACCAAAACACACAAAACTCCTCAAGGGGACATAAAAACAAGTCCAGACGAATGGAGGAACCCCACAACAGGGCACAGCGTGGAAGGTACGTGGAATCGGGGCATTTCCATGCTATAAAGGGGTGAAACAGCTCTCACTAAATCGCGGGCTAAGCAACCACCCCACCCCCAACCCCTCCACACACACCACCTATAGCGCCGAAGCCAGCTAAAAAGAAATCGAGCAAGTTTGGGGCACCCATCGAGTCATTGGCAGCTCCGGGGCCTGTTCCTGAGAGCAGCAAGATTTAGGACCCCAAAAAGCTAAAGAAAACACACAAACTCTGAGCGCGGGAGCAGAACGCGGGCTCAGAGTGCAGGCGTGGGTGGAGGCGTGGGTGGAGGCAGACACAGACATGAGGTAAAGCCCTGAAACCCTGAGTGGGGAACCAGTGCAGACGGTTATACGACTGTGGAAGCAGCTCCCTGAGACTTGTAAAGAAACCTCCATCAGAGGATCAAGCAAGGGGGTCCACCAGGGGGCTTGACCTTGGAAAAAACCAGAACTCAGACCTCAGGAGCCAAAAGACTGCGGATAGACCCTGAGCGCGAGGATAAACCTGAGAAGCTGCTGGGCTAACGATGGCTACCCAGTCTCAGGAAGCTCAGAAGAGAAAGAATAACAACAAGAAAAATAAGTCTTTAACACTCGACAACTTTTACACAGAGAAAATCTAGACAACCGAGCAAACAGAGGAGGAGAACAAACAAGCATCTGGACCCTCCTCAAATAAGGAAAACTCCTCACAAGCTATGGAAGAGTTCAAAACTGAGATTTTGAGGAAAATGGAAGAGATCTGGCAAGAAAATAACAGTTTAAAAGGTAGAATCCTGCAATTGGAAAGTGAGGTTCAGAAACCAAATGAACTGATAAGCAAATTGAACACCAGAAATGACCAGATTGAAAAGGAATACCAGAAGATTATGGCCGAAAAACAGAAGATTATAACCGAAAGCCAAAAGATCATAGCCGAAAACCGAAAGATTATAGCTGAAAACCAATCCCTACAGGCTAGAATTGAGAAATTAGAAGCTAATGATCTCTCAAGACAACAAGAACAAATAAAACAAAGTCAAAAGACTGAAAAAATAGAAGGAAACATGAAATATCTCAATGAGAGAGTGACAGACCAAGAAAACCGGTCTAGAAGAGACAATTTGAGAATAATTGGTCTTCCAGAAAAACCAAAAATTAATAGAAACCTGGACTCCATACTAACAGAAATAATTCAGCAAAATTACCCTGAAGTCCTACAACAAGAGGGCAATGTAGACATTGAAAGGATTCATAGAACACCTGCGACATTCAATCAAGAAAAGAAAACACCCAGAAATATAATTGCCAAATTCAAGAGTTTCCAAGCAAAAGAAAAAATCTTACAAGAAGCCAGAAAGAGACAATTCAAATATCAAGGAGCACCAATCAGGATCACACAGGATCTGGCAGCCTCCACGCTAAAAGACCGTAAGACTTGGAATACAATATTCAGAAAGGCAAGAGAGCTGAGCCTGCAACCACAGATCAACTACCCATCAAAATTGACTATATATTTCCAGGGGAAAGCATGGGCATTCAACAAAATTGAAGAATTCCAGGTATTTGCACAGAAAAGACCAGGGCTAAATGGAAAGTTTGATACCCAACCACAAAAATCAAGAGAAACATGAAAAGGTAAATAAGATACAGAGGGGAAAGAAAGAAAACTTATAATTTTTAAATTTGCCTTTTTAAGGGCCTCAGTGAGATCTAATTATCTGTATTCCTATGTAGAGAAATGTTATGTATAATTCTCTGTAGTGAACTCTATTCACTATTATAATATTCACTATTATAGTAACCAGAAGAATAATTCACAGGGTGAGGGTGGAACACTAAATAATCTAAG
>NC_058133.1:77048100-77089758 GCF_016433145.1 Gracilinanus agilis
GGTGATGGAATACTATTGTGCTAAAAGGAATAATAAACTGGAGGAGTTCCAGGCGAACTGGAGAGACCTCCAGGAACAGATGCAGAGCGAAAGGAGCAGAGCCAGAAGAACATTGTACACAGAGACTGATACACTGTGGTAAAATTGAATGTAATGGACCTCTGTACCAGCAGCAATTCAGTGACCCAGGACAATTCTGAGGGATTTATGGTAAAGAACGCTGCCCACATTCAGAGGAAGGACTGCCGGAGAGGAAACATATAAGAAAAACAACTGCTTGAACGCATGGGTTGGGGTGGACATGATTGAGGGTGTGGACTCGAAACTACCACACCAATGCAACTACCAACAATTTGGAAATAGGTCTTGATCAAGGACACATGACAAAACTAGTGGAAATGTGCATCAGCCATGAGTGGGGGGAGTGCGGGGGGTGAAGGGGAAAGTAGGAGCATGAATCATGTAACCATGTTAAAAATGAATATTAATAAATGTTTAAAAAAACAACCTCTGCTTTCAAGGAGAATGGCAGGAGAACCAACATGCAAACAGCTCTGAATGAACAAGCTCTATATAAGATAAAATTGAGATAATCAACAGAGGGAAGACACTAGCATTAAGGGGGACCTGGAAAAACTTCTCATTAAAGGTACAATTTTAGCTGAGACTTGAAAGAAGCCAAGGAAAGCTAAGAAGTGGGCATAATATTTAATTTAATTTATTACTTAGGAATGAATATTTAAGTCACTTTAGGAAATAATTACTTAAATACCAACTTAGAATTGGGAAGCCAGGGCAATAAGTGGACATATGTATTACTGAAGTGAGTAGGAGTGGTTAGAAAGAGAGGCAAAGAATGGGATGTGCTCCCTAAAAAGGGAAGCCCTGGAAAACTTTGAGGATTCTCTACTTGAGAAGGTCACTGAGAGAAGATGTTTGCCCTAGGATAAGATTTCTTTGGCTGAAGGTGGGACTGGGTGGGGAGGAATTCACTTTTGTTGCAGCTACCTAACCTGGGAAGGACATCCTGGGATCGGCTCTGTAAATTTTGATGCTCTCATAAAAAGTCCCAGTTGCTTCACACTAATTATAGCCCCGTTCTAGGCACTAGGGTTTAAAAGACAAATATCTCACAGGGTTGTAGTGAAGATGAAATTAGATAATAGATGTGAGAGATGCTATGAGAAGTTTAAAGTGTTATATATGAGCATTTATGTTGTTATTTTTATACTTTCTTTGCAGCTTTGTGCAGTAAATAAAACTGCACAAACAGAATTTGGAAGGATCTGCCTTTGATTATATATAATCTATATGTGTGTGTATATATATATATATATATATACATGTCATATATACACTTGACTATATGATTTACAGAAATTATTTAATCTCTCAGAGCCTCAGGAGACTCTCTAAGACTAGGACTAGCAGAACAAGAAAGGGTTGAAGAGTTTGATCTTTCTTGAGAATTCTCATAGGTCTGCATTGGCACACCTATGGCATGTGTGGGGAAGGGGATGCCCCCCTCCCACTCGTTATGGGTGCCTGAGGACATTTCACCCATTTCTCACCCTTCTGCCCAGCAGCCTAGAGGGAGTGCTTCCTCCCTCCCCTGTCTGGGGTAAGGCATGGGGCTCACATGTGACTTGAGGTTTGCAGTTTGGGCACTTGGTCTCTAAAAGGTTTACCATCACTGTCATTGGTCATGCCCTCACCCCTGACAAAAGCAAATGATTTCTTAGCTTTTGCTTTCCTGGCATGGACCAGTCAATTTCCTCACCCAAATTCTAGACTAACAGTGGATGCCTGAAGGATTATAGGGAAAAAATAGTCTCTCCTATAGAAATAACTTTCTGTAGCCCAGTTAGAATATTGGTATTCAAACAAAAGCTTCAGTTTACAAAGCACTTGTTGAGTGAGTTTATCATTTCATTTGATCATCAGGATACTTCTGTGAGGGAAGGTAGAGCCATTTTACAAATCTAGAAATGGAGACTTAGAGAAATTAAATGACTCACTCCAAAGTTGTACAATTAGTGAGTCAGTTTATAGTTAGTGAGATAATGGCAGAGATAGCTAGAATTTGAAGCTTAGGTTCTTCTGAGTCTGAGTCTTTTCTTGGCCTGTATCTGCCTCTAAAAAAGAGGACCCTGTTTCAGAGCAAGAGTCTTAATGCTGAGTTCTGACTCAGAACTCCCCTCATAAGGGGTCTTATGCTACTTGGTAACCTGGAGACCTTAAGAGGTAAACAATTTGAAATAGAGGGTGATAACAAGCACCCCTTGTCAGATAGTTTGTCTCTTCCCTTCATGGACCCATGAGCAGGTGGGAGGTGGGATGGGTAACAATGGTTGGGAGTTCACTTATCCTGTTTCCCACCAGAAGGGATGGGCAAGGACTTGGTAAAGGTAATGGGATCAAAGATGTGAGCAAAGCTAAGAGAGACTCCAGAAGTCAGTATCATTGTTTGGTAGAGCAAGAAGAATCTTTCTGGATTCCCTTGCTAGAAACGCCTTCTTTCTTGCATTGCACATTCTGTTTTATTTTGTATTTCTATGGCACCATAATAGTGAATATATAGAGTGTCCCAAAAATCTCAGTGCAGTTTTAAGCTTTATTAGCTTTAGAGACACAACCACAGTAAGACTTTGGGGACATCTGTGTATTATGATCTGCAGTTGTTTTATTCCATTACCTGACTATAACCTTTATTAGGGCAAGGAGGTACTGTTTTAGTTAGGAACTTCTTTTAGCAAAGTAGGTCAGCATGTTCTGGAAATTTATAATCTTAGGGAGGTCCTTGAGAGCACTGAGAATTTGTGACTTGCCCAGGATATGTGGCAGAAGTGGGACTTGAACCAAGGATTTACTATCTCTGAGACCAATTCTCTTTGCACGGGGCTATGCTGCTTCTCTTTAAATATAGTGTATCTTTAATAAATGTTTATTAAATGAGTGAATGTCTAGGAGATCCCCCTAGGAATGTGCTGATGGGGGTCTGCAGCAGTGGAGTCTAAGTTAAATGGTGCTTTGAGATCATAGCTTTTTACTAGATAGCATATATTGCCAATAGAATAAAGTGACTTCCCTGTGTCCTATTCTCAATTGATAAGGGCTTGCCTGGCATTCTAAGCCTAAAGGGAGAGGGGAGCACAGGAGCTAACTTGAAGGTTGGTAGATGATGTTATGACTTTCTTCCAGTTGATAAGAGCTTGCAAGGCTGAGAAAGGACATCCAAGCAACCTTGAAGGTCCAGACAGATGATGTTAAACAAGACATAGGAGGGAACATCACATATATGCAGTGGAGATCTTTGCAATTAAGGGAAGATCTCTATGATAAGGGAAACTCCACCCAAGCACAGTGTATGCCCCTTATTTTTAAGCCTCTTCTTCTTCCCTTCTCCTTCCCTGGCACACCCAGGGGCAGAACATTCTGAGGAAAGGCAGAGAATTCCCAAGGAGGGGGAAAGGGCAATCCCCCAGCCCCTCAATAAATCTAGCAGTCTGAAACCCCAGCAATGGCTGCAATTCCATCCATCCTGACTGCAGCCATTCCATCACTACAAGGGCCATTCCACCATCCTGCACTATTTCAACCATCCTGGTTATACTACTTCTATCTTCCTTGAATAAACACTTTCATGCCTGCAGATGAACTTGTTTGTGCCACAGTTTTTTGGGTGAGGATCAGCATTCGCTCTCCCTCCTCAAACTTGTTCTCCCACAACCATGCCACATATGAAATAAGGTTTCCAAGTAAAGTGAGATCTCCATTTCCTTCAGGAGACCCCATCCCAAGCTTAGGAAGATCCGACCAAAGTAGAAAAGGAGTTCCTTATGCTGCCACCTGTTGGTAAAGGGCACTCATGAACTTGCCATACTACAAGGATTGGCTTTGGAGAGTCTGGAGAGGAGAAAATACTTGGAAATAGGGGGTCCTACTCAGCAAACTACTCAGCAAAAAAATTAAGAACCTGGAACCAAACTTGGGCATCTCCAATTATCCAATTTAAAGGGCTATCAAGCTTAGTCAAGGAATTCTGAGCAGAACCTGAGCCTGCTGGGCAGAAATCAAAAGATCTTTGTGTGATATCATTCTGGTGATCAGAATGGATGCTTTGGGAAGTTCTGACACAGATTCAGAACTAGAAGGGGCCAGTTCCTCCTCATTAAACAGATAAGGAGATGGAGACCCAGAGATATAAATAGTTATCCAGTTAATAAATGGAAGAACCAGAAATCAAACTAAGATTCTTTTGAGCTCTTACATCCTGGTCTTTTGGGAGATTTTTCCTGTTATGAGAACAAAACAAATACTTTATTTTTATTTTATTTTAAAATATTTTTCCATGGTTACAGGATTCATTTTCTCTCTCTCCCAGCGCTGACAAGCAATTACACTGGGTTATATGTGTGTTATCACCTATTTCCATAATTATTCATTTTTGTAATAGAATCATCTTTTTAAACCCCAAATCCCAAATCATATGCCCATGTAAACAGGTAGTAAACCATACATTTTTCTTCTGTGACAAAACAAAAACTTTAATGGGGCTAGACTTAATAAATAGCACTTTGACAGTTGTGGTTTCCTCCATGCTTCTTTCTCTCTTTCCCCCTCTTCTTCCCACCTCCAAATATATCAGAACTTTAATCAAAAGTTATCAGAGAGCTCAGAATATGTAAACATAGTCATATTCCAGGTAATGATGACCTCTCAAAGGCTGCTACAGAATTTTTGTCCTCATCTCCTTCCCCATGATATTTCTTCTGTTTTTGTTGGAGTTCTGGGAGCATTTGCGACAAATCCAAAATACCTCAGCCTCCCTAGAGTTCTAGAGCTTGCAAGCTGGGACTCAAGCACTTTCCTTCTCAGAGTTATTCTTCACATGAGTTAAAATACTATGAGAGCAGCAAAAGACAAAAGCAGCATGCTGTAATGTAAAGAAAGCTTTTTTTTTTCTTTTTCCCAGTCAGAGTTCTGGGTTTGAATTCTGGGTTCTATACTTCTTAATGGTGTGATCCAGAGGAATTCCCTCTCTGAGCCTTAGTTTCCTCATCTGTGAAATGGGATGAACAATAAAATTTGTACAACCTATGGCACCAGATCATTGTGGGGAAATTCTTTGTCTATCTCAAAATGCTCTGTTAATGTTAATTGTGCTGTTATTATGAATCCTAGGAACTTTGTCTATCTGGTCCCAGTAGGACTCTTCCTTCCTTACCTGTTTGAAGCTGAGGATGAAAAGCTGACAACTTGGGTGCCATTTTCCCTCCCTTCCAAGTTCTGTCCCCTGTTTGGGGTATATAATCCAACTACCCAGGCCAGCCTGACTCTATTCTCCTCCACCAGTGAGCCACTTTTCAGGAATGTGCTGAGATCCAAAGATCATTCTTGCACTAAGCTGACTCACCAGAGCTGGTGAACTAGGAGGAAGCAAAGATGGGGGTCTGCGCCAACTCCCTTGGATTGCCACTCTTTCTTTTTCCAAGTCATCATTTTTTTTGTCCTGTTTTGTGGTGCCATCGAGTGGCGATATCTAAGCATTGCAGCCAAGGTGATCAGACTAGTAAATCTTGGAAAATGGCAGCCCTAGGGTAAAAATCAGAGATGCTAAAGCAGGAAGGGACCTTTAAGATCATCTAGCCTATACTCTCCCATCACATATGAAGAAATGGAGTCACAAAAAATTGAAGTAGCTTACTCAAGATCAAGCAACTGAGTCAGAGTTCACATGATTTGAAGCCAGGCTCATTTAATGTTCTCCCCACGATGGCATACTGATTTCTGGCCAGGGCTCCTTCTATATCACAGTACGTCAAAACAAGAATATGGAAGAGACCTTGGGCAAGTCCCTTTCTTCTGCATGAACCAGATAGTGTATTTGAGGACAGACAGCATTTGCTATTTTGAAAAGCAGCGAGCATTTATATAGTCCTTTAAAGTTTGCAAAGTACTTTTCTTATAATGTCTCATATGGACTTCACAACAATTTTGTGATTTAAGTACTATTATAATACATAAATATTTTACATAAAAGGAAACTGAAACACAGGTTAAGTGATTTGCCCAAGGCCACACAGCTAAATGCCCCAAATAGAATTTGAACTCAGTTATCTTCTGACTCCAGGTCCAGAACTTAATCAATGATCCATCATTTTTACCAGTGAGGGCATTCTGTCTACTGACAAAGATGGCACTTTCCCCCCTTATCATCTGCATCATCCATGACAAAAAAAACCCCATCAGTTGGTGGCCAACCTTCTTTTGATGAGTTTAAAGTCATCATTAATCTAGGTTGGTCTCCAGAAGACAAACACACAGTTTGTTACCAAGGCCATATGAGAAGGGATACCAAGCACTTAAAAAGAAGAAGATCTACTTTGATTTTTCTTAAATTTTATAGGAATAGAGATGGCAAAGACCTTAGAAATGCTATAATTAAATCTACTTTTTACAGATGGGGAGACTGAAGCCCAGGGAAATGAAATTATTTCCCAAAGATTATATGGGTAGTCAGTAGCAGAGCCAGATTTGGAATCCAAGTTGGAATCCAGGTCTGCTGACTTTGAATATAGTGTTTTAATTCCCATAGGCTTTAATTCTAGTTCCTTCTCTGAGAATATGCTTTCTATTCCATTGCACTCCACTCCTTTGCCTTTCCCTTCTAGACCTTCTCTCCTCCTTTTCATCTCTTGTTTCCCTCTCTTTTTCTTGACCTTTTATCATTCTTTCTCATGTTTCCCCATAAGAGCAAAGCAGTGGGTAAGTAGGTAGGTAGATTGGAGTAGAGAGGAAGGAAACCCTTTCTGTTATGTTCATTTCCCTTCCTTTTCATAGCCTGGAAATATTTCCCTGGTCTATTTCTAAACTGCCTAAAGCCGAGCTGAGAAAGCATTTGTCCGTGGGCAAATTTAGAAAACTGCACCTCCTCTGGCTTGTTACTATGCACTGGGGACTTTGAGCCTTTCCTGGAACATATGAAACTTGAGATCACAAAATAAGCACCAACTGTTTATACAGAGAGGAATATTCTGACATTAGAAATAAATGGGCTTAGAAAAAGTGATATCATTATTAGCACCAGTGAGATTCAGTATGGGTGTGGTAGAGTGAGTAAGGAGAGAAATAAATCCTCCTCTGATACCTATGATCTTCCTTGGGCAAACCATACAATGTCTCCAAGACTCAGTTTCTTCATCTGTAAAACAGAGTTAAGAATATCTGTAATACTTCCCTTGAGGGATTATTGTAAGTCTCAAATGATGTATGTGAAGTTCATTGTAAACATTTAAACACCATATAAATCCAATTTATTATTATTATTGTTATTGTTATTGTTGTTATTATTGCTATTTTCCTTGGCACCTAGAATAGGGATGGAGAGAATATAGTATCAACCATCTCAGACTCCATCTTACTTTCCTCATAACACAACACCCCAATCTTGCCACCATCACTTCTCTCTCCTCCACACTCACCACTCCTTACACCATTATCCATCACAGGATTGGAGAACTTGGAGCAAGGAGGGAGCTTAATGGCCATCTGGTCCAACGCTCTCTTTTTATAGTCGAGAAAAATGGGGTCCAGAGTGTGAAATGCCTTGCTGCGGGTCAATCACACTGCATAAGAAAGCTCATTGAAGAAAGCATCCTCCCCTTCACTCCTCCTTCATAGGCATGAGGTCTCTGGGACCCCCTCAAACAGCCACAAATTAAATGTGAACTTTTGCAGTCTCTGTTATCTCTTTGGCCCCATCAGGGATGCCCAATGAATTAATAATAGACCAGCAGGAAACAGAGAACAGGAGCCATTAATTGTCTTTCAGTGTGTTCAACCCCTCACTAAGCCTCTAATTAGCACCCTAACAGCTCAGGCTTCATCTCAGGCCAGAGCCATCCTTTTGGAATCCTTCAGGCTCAGCTTGTGGCTTCCGGGCACAGGGGGAAGAAACTTGGATCCTTCCTTGGAGAGGAGGGCTTGTCAGAGATGGGCTATGTTAAGAAGTTTCTTAAAGGGGCCCTCAGATGCTGCCTATTGAGATGGACGGATGTGGAAGTAGTGGGGGTTGGTGGTAAGAGCTCTAAGAGCAGTATAATGGTATGTAAGAAAAGGATTCCCCCTCTTTTTGCCTGAGGCTTTGGTGTAATCAGGGTTCTTAAGCTGCCTAAGTTTCATGGGCCCCTTTGGCTGTCGGGTGATATCTATGGGCTCCTCAAAATATTGTTTTTTAATGCACAAAATAAAATACATAGGATTATAAAGGAAAACAGTTATACTGAAATAGTTTAAAAATATTTTTCCAGGTGGCCCCTGCTCTAGTGATGATTGTTAGCCTCCAGATTGTTCTTAAAATATTGTCACAAATTGGAGAATTTACCTAGATATTTATTTCTAGAGAGCTTATATATGATCAAGAAGATTTCTTATTCATTCATACCTTGAAGTTAAGCACTGCCCTCTCCTGGTAGTGTCTGTGAAAATGCAAAAACAACAACCAAACCAAACCAAAAAATCTTATATTTCAAATTGTAAAAACCTTGAATTATGGGAAACGTATTAAGCCCTTTTAGTATGAATTCTTTTGTTCCTGGGGGGTTGGAAGTGAAGGTTGAAGTGGACAGATTCAGGTCCCTGGAAGCCAGGAATAGGAGGCATGGAAAGGAGAGAAAAGGCCTTTGAAGATTAACGTCATCTATTTTAGAATTTTGCTTAGTTTCAGCTTTATGCATTCAGTTGGTCTTTAGTGGACTAAGGATAATACAGAAATTATTACTGCCAGAAGCCTTGTGAACCATGAGGCTAATGGGAAAGAGAGACACGTGTAGGGGCTTCTCTTTCTTCCCCATGATCTGTTCTTCGTCTCCCAGGTTTCATGGAAAGGGACAGTTGAAAGCAGGGAAGCAAGTGCTTGAATTTTCATGAATGCCAGCATCCATGGTCGGTAGGTCAGGTTGGATGCTGAGCGAGTGGGAGAAGGACAGCGGTAGCTATAATGAGAATGTGTTTTAAGGATACAGTTGAGGTTGAATTTGATTCAGGAATGGCTTCAGAGGGAGGGGTCAGTACAAAAGAATACGGAGACTGGAGGATTGAGCCACAGTTGTACTTTTGGAGTGACATGATTGTGCCTAGAAGTCCTCGGCATGGTAGGGCTTGACATGGAGTTTCCTTGCCTGGGAACTTGGGGCATTAGGGTTATTATAGAGCATCCATGGGATGCAGTTGGGCTTGGGTTGCCAGTATCTGCCATTCAGCATATGCCAGGATGGAGCAAGTAATGATGAGAGAAGAAAGATCAGATTTTGTCTAGTACGAGTGATCTGAATTTCGAGCAGCTTCTGAGCTTCTGTTACAGAACAAGAATGACTGGAGCCTGGCCACTGGCCAGCCTAACAATTAAAAGGAAATAATGCTGTTTATGTTTGTTTTTGAATGGTTCAAAAAGATGTTAGTTAAACCCCAGAGAAACAAGAGAGAATGCTTTATTTTCTCTCCAACAACAAATTCAGGAACATTTTAATTCTGACTTCTTGGGCAGACACACCAAATGAACATGAGATTTAATGTGTGACATTTAAATTCAGCTAAACAAACCTTGATTGAGCACCTACTAGGTGATTAACTCTGAGCAGCTAAGTGGTACAGAGTCAGGAAGTCAGGAAGATTTTTTTCTTCCTGAATTCGAATCTGACCTCACACACTTACTAGCCATATGGCCTTGGCCAAGTCACTTAACCCCTTTTGCCTCAGTTTTCTCACTGATATGGAACTAGAAAAGAAAATGGCAAACTATTCTAGTAGCTTTGCCAAGAAAAGACCCAGATGGGGTCATGAAGAGTCAGATAGGACTGAAAACAATTGATCAACAAAAAACATGCTTAACTGTATGGGGCAAGGTGATTGCTAACCTCCTAGAAGAATACTTTGTGAACTTCTGCATTCTGGCTTCCAAATTTCCATTCTTGATTGTTAAATCGAATAATCTTTTCTCCCTTCTTATTCTTTTTGGCCTCTTTGGTCATTTCTTCCTGTATATTCTTTTCTCCCTTAACTTAAATAACACTATTTTCTCCATAGCGTTCCTCATACCCTTTCTTAGTTTCTTTTGCCCATTAATCCTCTCCCCTCCCCCTACTAATATGAGTATGACCCCCAAAGCTTTGTCCCGTGTTCTTTTTTACTTGACTGTCTGCTCTCTCCCTAAGTGATCTTCGGCTCCTTCCACGTATTCAATGGTCACTTCTATGCAGATGGTTCCCAAATCTATACACAGGAAGGGCCAGCGCTTTAAACCACACTGAGACGGTTGGGATGCCCTGTCTACAGTCCCGATATCTTCTCTGAGCTCCATTCCCATATCTCCATTTGTAAGTCTCATGGGCCCCTTAAACCCACCATGTCCAAAAATTAACTCTTTGTCTTTTTTTCCTAAACTTGATTTTCTTTCCAGCTTATGTTGAAAGCATACCTATTCAGGAGTGTACTGGCAAATGTTTAACAAAAGTTTCTCCAAAACAACTAAAAAAAGTACTTAGAGTACACTTTAAGGAAAATTCCTTATCTTCCATCTTAGAATCAATACTGTGTATTGGTTTCAAGGCAGAAATGTGGTAAGTGTTAGGCAATGGGGTTAGGTGACTTGCCCAGGGTCACACAGCTAGGTATTGTCTCAGGTCAAATTTGAACCCAGGACCTTCCATCTCTAGACCTGGCTCTCTATCCAAGGAGTCACCAAGCTGCCCCATCAGGGTGCACTTTTAAGTTTAATCTGTGTTTGTAACATTTTCTGAAACACTTATTTAAGTAGAAATAATCAACAAAACAGTAAACCAAGCCCTGGTTTGTAGTGTAGTTGATTTCTGGGGTGTAGGTACTTACACTGAAATTTTAATGATAGTCTCTTGTAACCAGTATAAAGAATTGGCTGTAGTATACTCCAAATGCAACTCTCCCAGTTACCATCAGCTTTAAATCTTTCCTTTCCTTCACTCCCTGTATCCAGTCAATTGCCAAATCCTATTGATTTTTACCTGCACAATAGCCCTTGCCTCAGTTCCTTCCTCTCTGCTAACATGATCATAACTCTAGTTCAAACTCTCATCAGCTCTCACAATTGTAACCTATACCGCATGGGTCTCCCTGACTCCAGGCATCCTCTCCCATGCTTCTTTCATAAGGCTGATGATCAATTTTCCTGATGCAGAGATCTGCCCTTGCTGCTCCCATGCTCTCTAGTGCTTCTGGGATGAAGTAATAGCCACTTCATACTGACACTGAGCTTTACTTTCCTCACTAGTCTTATGATGTAAACAGCACAAGCACCAACCACACTTTGCAGATGAGAAAACTGAGGTTCTGAAAAGCGGAATGACTTGGGATCCTAAAACTTATAAATATTGGAGCTGGGATTTAAAGCTAAATATTCAGATTCTAAATCATTTCACTACACTGGGTGACTCATACTGGATAGAACACTGGGCCTGGAGTCACGGAAACCTTATTTTGGATCAGTCACACTAATTGTGTGACTCTGAGCAAGTCTCTTAATTTTATTTGCCTCAGTTTCCCCATATTTAAAATGAGCTGGAGAAGGAAATGGCAAACCACTCTAGTATCTTTGCCAAGAAAACTCCAACTGGGGTCATGAAGAGTCAGACATGACTGAAAATGACTAAACAACAACAAGAAGGGATTCTAAGAGGAGAAATTGGGAAAGGAGCACATTCCAAACATGGGGGACAGTCTGTGCAAAGGAATGGAGAGGAGTGATGGGATGTTGTGTGTAGGGAACAACAAGCAGCCCAATTTGATTGGAATATAGAGCACATGGAGGAGAGTAAGATGTAATAATACTAGAAGGGTAGACCGAAGCCACAATGGGAAAGGCTTTAAATGCCAAATAGCAAAATCTGTATCATATCCTAGAGGTCACTTAAGATTTTTAAGCAGATGAGTGACATAATCAGACCTGTGCTATGACTTGTTGTTTTCAGTCATGTCTGACTCTTCATGACCCCACTTGGGATTTTCTTGGCAAAGATAACTAAAGTGGTTTACTATTTCCTTCTCTAACTCATTTTATAGATGAGAAAACTGAAACAAACAGGGTTAAGCACATTGATTTGGCAGAATATGACCATCAGAGACCATGCCTGGGAGGAGCTTGTCCCTTCCCATCATGGGATCACAGGATCAAGAATGGTAAATGTTCACTTCAAGCTGGACCTAGGTGCCCAACCGTGCTTTACCAACTCTCTCCTCCCCTTTGTCTAGAAATAGAAATCTAATCAACACAACCAAAACTTTTGGAAAGGATGTGCACAAATTAGTTGACCTAGAGCTCCACTCACGATCTCTGATGTCTCAGAGGAAAAATTTCCTTTCCTACCTACTACTTTCCTACATGTATTGTCATCCCCTTTTAGAATGTAAAGTCCTCAAAGGCAAAGTAGTTTCTTTGGGGCATTTGTATTTGTGGTGTTGAGTATAGTGCTTTGCACATAATAAATTGATTCATATGTGTATTCATTTTGAATCCTTGGGAGATAATAAATTCACTGAGTAGTTCACTGAGAAAAAAAGGATCAGTTCAGAACTTTGGAGGAGACTCCTGATTAGAAGATGACATATAGATTATAATTTGGAATATGGAGATTGAAAAGGAGTGGCCATGTAATGCACTGCTGGTGAAGTCCTGAATTGATCCAACCATTCTGGAAGGCAATTTGGAACTATGCCCAAAGGGCATTAAAAGACTGCCTGCCCTTTGATCCAGCCATACTACCACTGGGTTTGTACCTCAAAGAGATAATAAGGAAAAAGGCTTGTACAAAAATATTTATAGCCACGCTTTTTGTGGTGGCAAAAAATGCGAAAATAAGGGGATGCCTTTTGATTGGGGAATGGCTGAACAAATTGCGGTATCTGTTGGTGATGGAATGCCATTGTGCTGAAAGGAATAATGAACCGGAGGAATTCCATGTGAACTGGAACAACCTCCAGGAATGGGTACAAAGTGAAAGGAGCAGAACCAGGAGAACATTGTACACAGAGACTGATACACTGTGGTACAATCAAACATAATGGAGTTCTCTACTAACAGCAATGCAATGACCCAGGACAATTCTGAGGGATTTATGAGAAAGAATGCTATCTCCCACAGAGAGAGAACTGTGGGAGTAGAAACACAGGAGAAAAACAATTTCTTGGTCACATGGTTTGATGGGGATATGATTGGGGATGTAGACCTTGAACAATCACCCTAGTGCAAATACTAATAATATGGAAATAGGTCTTGATCAATGACACATGTAAAACCCAGTTGAATTGCTCCTTGGCTACGGGAGTGGGGTAGGAGGAGGGGAGGGAAAGAACATGATTCATGTAACTATTAAAAAATATTCTAAATTAATTAATTAAATATATAAACTAAAAAAAAAGAAAAGGAGAGACCACAAAAGGAAGAAGAGACTCAAGGAAGAGCAATAGCAAGAAAACTGGGAGAAAGTATACAGAAGATGGCATGGTTACCAATGCCAAATGCTGTAGAGAGGTCAACAAGGAAGAAGGACTGAAGAAACATCATCATATCTGGCAACTAAAGATCATTGGTAACTTTAAAGAGAGCACTTTCATGTGAATGATGAGGTTGGAAGTCCAATTTTAAAGGCCTGACAAATGTTTCTAGGACTTTTGCTGTAAACTAGAAGATAGATATCTGATAAAAGCTTGAGGAGATAGTAGGATCAGGTAAAAGTTTCTTAAGGATGGAAGAGACCTACACATGCTTGTAAGCAATGGTAGAAGAGTAAGTATCTGGCCGTTCTGGAGTACAATTTGGAATTATATCCAAAGGGTTATAAAATTGTGCATATACCCTTTGACCCAGCAATATCACTTTTAGATATGTATCCCAAAGAGATCAACGAAAAGGGAAAAGATCCCATATGTTCAAGAAATATTTGTAGCACCTGTGTGTGTGTGTGTGTGTGTGTGTGTGTGTGTGTGTGTGTGTTTGGTGGCCAGGAATTAGAAATTGAGGGGATGCCCCTCAATTGGGGAATGGCTATACAAGTTGTGATATATGAGTGGGAAGGAACATTACTGTGCTATAAGAAATGATTAGCAAGATGGTTTCAGAAAAACCTGGGAAGTGTTCAATGAATTGATGCAAATTAAAGTAAGAACATTGTATACAGTAACTGCAATAATGTAACAAGGATAAAATGTAGACTTAGCTACTGATCAATACAATGATCCAAGACAATTCTAAAGAGCCTAGAATGAAAACTGTTGTCCACTTTCAGCGAGAAGAGAGAACTGGTGAACTCTCAGTTCAGATTAAAGAATAATTTTTTCACTTTTTTTACATTTTTGCTTTTTATTGTGTCCCCCCCCCCATACAATAGGGAAATAGGATTTGCTTGACTTTTCCTTAACATCATGCTGCTTGCCTTCTCAATGTGTGGAGGAAGGGATGAATGGTAGAGAGAGAATTTAGAATTCAAAATGCTTTTTAAAAAAATGTTAAAAACAAATTAATAAATAAATAAAAGGAAAGGAACCAGTAAATAGGGAAAGATGGAAGATTAGTAAGAAAGGAAGATGTAGGGGTACAAAGAGAGAGCCTGGCATCAGAAAGGAAAAGAGCCTCCTCTTCATCAGGGCAGAGTAAAGGAAAAGAGGAGGGTGATATCAAGGCCTTTTGAGATATAGAATAAATGGGAAAAGGGAGATTTTTCATGGGGAGATTTTTGTGAATGGCCTCTATTTTCTCAGCTAAGTATGAGTCAAGAGCAAGAGGAGGTGGTGTGGGAAGTACACAGAAAGAAGAGAGAGTTTGGAACAGCTGCTGTGGGGTGTGCTGGAGAAAGTCAGCTGCACATGTTATATTCCCCCCAAATAAACTGTAAGCTCATTAGTCAAAGGCAGAGTCAAAAGATTTAGAGGCAGAAGAAAAGTTAGAGACAACCTTCTCCTGTTACAGATGGGAAAACTGAGGTCAAGGGAGGTATAATAACTTGCCCAAGGCCACATAGATGGAAGCATCCTCAGGGCTTAGCACAGTGTCTGTCATGTAATAAGAAAGTAATGTGCAGCTAGGTGGCACAGTGGATAGAGTGCCAGGCCTGGAGTCAGAAAGACTCATTGTTTTGAGTTCAAATCTGACCTCAGATACTTATTAACTGTGTGACCCTGGGCAAATGACTTAACCTTGTTGCCCTCAGTTTTCTCATCAGTAAAATGAACTGGAGAAGGAAATGACAAAACTACTGCAATATCTCTGCCAAGATAATTCTAATGGAGTCATGAAGAGTCAGGCAGGACTAAAAAAAATGGACAACAAAAAAGTAACCCATGCTTGTTCACTGACTAAAGGATAGCTTAGATGCTGCCTCTTAACCGATTCCAAGTTATTAGCATTTTTACTCGTTTGAATTTTTTCCCATTACTTTCTCTACTCCTAGAGTGTATATGTGTACATGATCTGTCATCCTGTCTTTCAAAGATTGTTTTGTTTTGTCCCCCCAGAGGCAAACACAATTCCTTACACATATCAGGCATTTAACAAATATTTGTTAAATTGAAAGGAACTGATAGAAATTTCAAAGGAGCCACTTTCTGCTCAATGTAAGGGGAAAAAATTCATAGCAATTAGGGCTGTTTCAAAGTGGAACGGATTGCTTCATAAAGTAAGGAAGTGAGCTCCCCATTCCTGAAGGTCTACAAGCAGAGATTAGATAATCATTAACTTGTCAAGCATGTCGTGGAATTAGCTGCTTCTTGCTTTACATAGCATTGGACTAGATGTCTAAGGTCTCTTCCAGCACTGAAATTCTATCAATCTTGGACTGTGACTACAGAACTCCTTGTCCAGATGGGTGGGCCTGACTCCTACAGGGACTCACTCTCAAAAATCCTGATCTTTCCAATTTATTTAGAGTAGGAAGCCCAAGGATCCCTCTTAATCTTAGATGCTTCTGCCCCTGGAATCAACACAGAGTTGATTCCTGATTATTTTTTTTAAACCCTCACCTTCTCTCTTAGAATCAATACTGTGTATTGGTCCAAGGCAGAAGAGCTGTAAGGGCTAGGCAATGGGGGTTAAGTGACTTATCCAGGGGTCAGGCAGCTGGGAAGTACCTGAGGTCAGATTTGAACCCAGAATTTCCCTTCTCTAGACCTGGCTCTCAATCCGTTGAGCCACCTAGCTTTCCCTTCCCGATTACTTTGGGTTCTATTTTGCTGTGGTGAATTTGGAAACACAAAAGTCCTAAGTAAAGGAGACAGGTTATTTGGGACATTTTTTTCTGAGAGTTTCATTAGTTGAGATTTAAGTATAACTAAATTTAGTGTGCTTGTAAATAAGGCTTGTGATGCTTTTATAACTAGGGCTTGTAGCTGTGGTTGCTGGGGCAGAGAGGGGAAAGGAAATGGATTTTGGGTAGTAGCAATGGTAGCCTTTTCTTTGCCCCAAATAATGAGAGAGAAACTGTCCTTTCTTCCTTCCAGGAGCTGCTTCACTGCTGTAACAAGTATGAATCCAGCAAGCAATGCTTACATAACCCTTTAAACTTTGTAAAATGCTTTGCATTCTATTTCATTTGATTCTCACAACAGCTCTGTGATGCCTGTGTTTTTTAAGCCCCATTTTGTAGCTGAGTCACTTTAGGCAAGATATTATATACCCATGATCTGAAGTGAGCTTCAGACCCAGAGCTTCCTGATTCTCAGTCCTGAAGTCTATCCATTTTACTAGGCTGCCACTTCTTATAGGCATGGCTCTTTGCTGAGGACGGAAGGAGCTAAAGTCTTGGCACAAGGATGAGTCCATGCCCAGGACTGGGAAGAGAGTGCCCAGCATGGGCATTGCTTCTGGTAGTTACCCATCCCACCTTTGCACCCAAACAATACATCATCGCTATAAATGGGTTTCTTGTGAATTTTCATCTCCACAAGGAGGCAGCACATTTTCTTGTGGAATAAATGCTGTGTGGATTTCTTCTCTAAAGAACGACAGTCGTCTGTTCTAAAAGGTGACCAGCCTGCTGGTGAAAAGGATATGATATCTACCTTGTATATATAACAATAGTAATAATAATGAATAACGAATAATAACACCTTACAGTGGCATTCGACTTTTCAAGTGTTTTTACATCCATTAGTTCAGCGTGGGCTGATGGAGAGGAGGACCATCTCAGGCTGTGCCTGTGTGGGTGTTTTCTTTGGGAAATAGTCTCCAACGTTAAAGTTACCTTTTATTTAAAGTTCTCTGTGGGATTATACATTGTTCTTTTTAGCCCTGAAAAAGTATCTTGGAGTTCATTTAGTCCAGTCCTCTTATTTTTACAAGGGAGGAAACTGAGACCTAGAGACTTGAGGTCCTTACATTATAGAGGCAGGATTCTCAGGTCCTCTGATTCCAAAATCCAGCCTGCCACACCACATGGCCTTTCAAAGAGATCACTGCTTCTGCATGGTTAGACAATTTAATCACTATATCTATTTGGATAAGATAGAGGCTCAACGAATAAATAGGAGAGTAGATGAGGTGATCTCCCTAGCCACAGTCCTGCCTTTGGCAGTTAATGGGCCATTTCTCCCAGAACATACTACCTCAGCTATGGAGATAAAGAGGCTCTGCTGCAGGATTCCAGAGCCCAATAGATGCAACTATTATACCTTAGCCTACTTCTGTGCTGTGGGAAATCCAAGAAAGAATTGTCAGGATGGTCTGGGAAGTCCCAAGCTCACAGCTGTGGGAGGAAGTAGCTAGCTGCTACCTCTAAGCTGCTGCTGGGACTCATAATGGCAAGTAAACCTCATTGTTTATTTGTTACAATGCCTCCTGCTTCAGAGGAGAACAAGGGTTTCCAGAGAAGCTAAGTTCAATTTTAACATCCCATCTCATTTTATGTTCATCTTGAATACAAAGACATTCCTGACCTAAGAAATGGTATGAATGAAACTTAAATTAATCTTGATTCCTTGAGGGAACTGCTGCCTTGCTCATTCTAGCACCATCCATTGTCTCGAGCACCTCCAGGGCAAAACAGTCTAAACTATGATTTCCCCCATCATCCTCTGAGTCCCATTACTGATTACTCCAATGATCCTTCTAATTTTTTTCAGTTGTAAGCAGAACACTATGCTCTAGGAACTATTAAAATTCAGCCTACTCGAACAGAGTTTCTTGTAGTAATCAAATGTGCCTATTTGTATTAAATGAATTTAGGGAAGACAGCCTGAAAAGTCTTCCCTTTGATGTCAAAGCATGAAGGATCTGGCAATTAATTCCACCTGCCCCAACCAGAACCAACCAAGGGGCACTAATGTATCTATCCATCCTTCCATCCATCCATCCATCCATCCATCCATCCATCCATCCATCCATCCATCCATGAACNTCCATCCATCCATCCATCCATCCATCCATCCATCCATCCATCCATCCATGAACAATTATATATTAAGCGATTGTTATATGGCTTTGTTCTGAGGTTACAAGTGAAAGGAATGAAACAATATCTACTTGAAATGAGTTTACATTCTAATGGGGAAGATAATCAATGCCTGTGAAGTTAATCTAAATTTCACAATTGAGGAAAAAGAGGCAGCTAAGGGTTAGTGACTGCCCAGGATTATACAGAAAAGCTACATTTGCATCGCATATATGTGCATGCGTGCATGTATATATAAATAGGTACATTATTCATGTATGTATATACATATATATAGATGTACAAATAAGTGAATCAATCTGGATGAATTGATAGATAAAACAATGTAGTTCCTGGTTTGGGATGGGGGCCATTAGCAGGTGAGAAGATTAGGAAAGGCTTCCCATAGAAGATGATGGTTGGGGCTAACTCTTAGAAGAAGAGAACTCTATGAGGTAAGACATAAAGGAGGGAGACCATAACAGCCATGTTGGATGACCAGGACCAAGGCATGGAGATAGAAAATGCAATTCTGTGCATGAGGACCAATAAGAGGGTCAATTTGTCTGGATTAGAGTGTAGAAGGGGGAATGAAGACCAGTATGCTTGGAAAGCTAGATTGGGGTCAGGTCTTGTAGGGCTTTAAAAGCTAGCCAAAGGAGTTTCTATTTTATCCTAGAGTTAATAGGGAGCTAATGGGGTTAATTGAGTAAGGGAATGACATGGTCCCTTCTGTACTTAAGAAAAAGGACTTTGTCAGCAGTATGTGGGAAGGACTAAAGTGGGGGGGGAGACTTGAGTCAGGGAGACCAAAGGAAAGGCTACTGCACTGATCCAGACGAGAAGTGATAAAGGCTTGAGCTAAGGTTGGGTTCTAAGTAGAGAGAAGGGTTCAGGTGTGAGAGATAGCATGGAGTTAGAAACATTGGACAGACGACTGGATAAATGCGGTGAGGAACCGAGAATAATGCTGAGGTTAGGAACCTGGGAGAGTGGCAGGATGACAGGGTCTTTGACAAATAAGTGAAGTCTGAAAGAGGAACTAAGTTAAATAGGAAAATAGGAGTTTTGTTTGGAATATACAGAGTATAGTCTCTAAGGGGCAGCTAGGTGGCTCAGTGGATTGAGAGCCAGACCTAGAGACCAGAGGCCCTGAGTTCAAATCTAGCCTCAGATGCTTCCTAGTTGTGTGGCCCTGGGCAACCTGCTTAACCCCAATTGCTTAGCTCTTCGGCCTTGGAACCAATATACAGAATTAATTCTAATATGGAAGGTAAGGGTTTTTAAAAAAAAAAAAGAGGCCTCCAGAGGGTCCAGTTTGAAATGTCCAGAACACAATTGATGATACAGTACTGAGGCTCAGGGGAAAGAGAACAAGGATTTAGTAAAGGCTTACAATATGCCAAATACTTTATTCGATCCTTTCAACAACCTTGTGAAGTAGATGCTATTATGATTTCCCATTTTACAGTTGAAGAAACTGAGGCAGGTAATGGTTAAATGACTTGCCCAGGGACAAACAGCTAATATACACACATATATGTGAATATATATATATATATATATACATATGGATACAAACACACACATACTATATATGTAAATATATATATGTATATGTGTATACTATATATTTTTGTGTATGTATCCATATGTATATGTACTCCTACATCTATAGATACACAGGCATGTATATGGGAATATACACACATAGATAGATAGATAGATAGATAGATAGATAGATAGATAGATATGTATGTGGGAATATACACCCATATACATATAGGTACACAGACCTAAATATGGTCACAGACATACATCTGTAAATCATCAGATTCTAATTAAACTCAATGGAGATGTTGAGGTTACCAGGAGAGAATAGAGAGGGAGAAGAAAAGGTGGCCTAGGATGGAACCTTGAGGAACATCCATAGTTAGGAGGAGTAAGAAGGATGATGAGTCAGAAAAGGAGATGGAAGAGTGGTCTGATATGTAGGAGAAGAACCAGGAGAGAGCAGTGCCATGTATCATCCAGGAGGCGAGGGGAGCCAGCAGTACAAATGCAGCAAATAGGCCAAGGAAGATGAGAATTGAGAAAGACTATCAAATCTGGCAAATTAAGTGAATATTAAAAACTGTAATATAATTAACTGACCTGCAGCCTGGAAAAAAAATAAGGTGCTCTGCAGACCTTAAAAAAACTGTCTGGGTAACTTTGGGCAGAGTAGTTTTCATTGAGTGATGAGTTTGGAAGCTAAATTTCAAAGGGTTGAGAAGTGAGTGCAAGGAGGGGAAGTAGAGGGAGTGAGTGTAAACAGCTCTAAATTGGGGAAAAAATTTCTATACTTAATTTTAGAAGAGAGTTGACTTTGAACCCTACCTTTCACAGTCATTAGCCATATGTTCAGGGACAAGTCACCTGATCTTTCTTAGCCTCACTTTCTTCATTTGCAAAACAGGAATAACAAGAATAATAACAATGATAATAATAATAATAATAATCACAACAATAATTTTGATGATAAAACATCTATAAAAGTTACCTCACAGGGGTCGTTTTACGAGGACCAAGTGAGTAAAGGTAAATGGTTCTTGGTGAAATTCAGTGAAATGAGAATAATGTAAAAAAACCCACAAACATAATATTTTAAAAACTTATAAATTTCAGTTATTATTATTGCTATTAAGATCTTGAATCAGTAATTCTTAACTCTTTTTATAAATAACCCAGAGTACTGATAATTCCAAAAAGGAGTTATGAAATTCTTAAAAGAAAATTCAGGATTTATAGATGGAAGAGACCTTTGATGTCATCTACTCAGACTTTTCCTTTTAAAGATAAGGAAACAGAGGTCTAGGAAGATGAAATGACTTGTTTAAGGTCATACTAGGCAAAGCCTGGATTCAAACCCCAGTCTTCTAATTTAATCTCCAAGGTTTTTCCACTACCCCACGGTTCTAGGTCACCTTCCTTAAAAAAGTACCATGTGTTAACATGGTGCCATTTTTATGAATTATAGTTGGAGTATGGAGAGGAGAAGAGCACATTCCTGATTCAGAAAGTCAATTAAGGAAACAAAACTTCAGAATTTGCCTGTAGTGACTAAGACATTTAGTGGTAGGGAGAGGGGAAGGGGTTGGGTTAGTTTTTTGGATGACTAGAAATGATTGATATGACATAATTCTCTCCTCTTACCAAATCTGATCTGGGCATCCACTTACTTATTCATTCATTCATTCATTCATTCATTCAATAAGCATTTATTAAACATCTTCTGTGTACAAATCCCTGTATATAAAGCATGCACATTAGCCTCTAGAGGTATAAGGAAGTAAAATAAAGAGTCCCTACATGGCAAAGTGGATAGAGTCCCAAGTCTGGAGTCAGGAAAATTCATCCTTCTGAACTGAAATCTAGTCTTAGACACTTGCCATCTGTGTGACCTTGGACAAGTCACTTAATCTTCAGCTGTCTCAGTTTCCTTATCTGTAAAATGAGCTGGAGAAAGAAATGGCCAACAACTCCAGTATCTTTGCCAAGAAAACTCCAAATGAGATCATGAAGAGCTGGACATGACTGAAAAACAACTGGACAATAACAACAATCTTCAAGGAACTTATTTTTCATTGGAGAGAAACAAAATGTCTATATGAAAGCTGTACTGATTGCATATGAAGGAAGACATCACGGGAGTCTTCTGGGTAGGCATCCCCCCTGGAGGGGATCAGGAAAGATCTCATGGGAGAGAGGACCCTTCAGCTGAGTCTTGAAAGATGTTAGAGATTTTAAGAGTAGAAATGAGAAAAGAATGAAGACCAGGTAAGGAGGGGCAACCTGTGCAAAGGTACGGGGATGAAAGATTCAGTCAGGGCCAACTCAAGTATGAGGAACAGCAAGCAACTTGTCCAACAGTAGATGGATGAGCATTTAAATGCTTACTAGGTACCAGACACTGAGATAGGGGAAGGAATCCAAGAAATGCAAACAATATCCCTGCCTTCAAGGAACATTCATTCTAATAGGTGAAACAACAGGGAAATAATTAGCTGCTTTCAAGGTCTATGCAAAGTACATGAAGGAACTCTGAAAGGGGAAGAAACTAGCAGTTGAGGACCCTAGAAAGACCTCCTCCAGAAGGTAGAATTTGAACTGAGCCTTGAAGGAAGTCAGGGAAGCTAAGAGGAGGTAATAAAGAGGAAAGGCATTGCAGGCGGCAGAGGGACAGCCAGTGAAAATGCATAATGGCTAGAGATGAGATGTTTGGGAAACTAAAAATAGACTAGTATGGTTGGATTATGGATCGCCTGGAAGGAAGTAATATGTGAGAAGATTGAAAAGGTAGGAGCTTCACAGTCAAACAACATATAGAGCTCACAAAGATACTCTGAAAAGGGAAGGAACTAGCAGTTGAGGACCCTAGAAAGACCTTCTCCAGAAGGTAGGATTTGAATGGAGCCTTGAAGGAAGCCAGGGAAGCTGAGTTGAGATAATAAAGAGGGAAGGTGGGGGCAACTGGGTAGCTCAGTGAATTGAGAGCCAGGCCTAGAGATGGGAGGTCCTAGGTTCAAATTTGACCACAGACACTTCCCAGTTGTGTGACCCTGGGCAAGTCACTTGACCCCCATTGCTTACCCTTACCATTCTTCTGCCTAGGAGCCAATACACAGTATTGACTCCAAGATGGAAGGTACGGGTTTAAAAAAAAAAAAGAGGGAGGGTATTGTAGGCAGCCAGTGCAAATGTATAGTGTCTGGAGATGAGATGACACGTTTGAGAAATTGCAAGTAGGCTAATGCAGCTGGATTATAGAGTGCCTGGAGGACTGGAAAGGTAGGAGCTTCACAGAAGTATAATTAAGTTCCCCAGCCTCTAGCTTAATGCCCAGTGCAAAATGCCTAGCAAAATACCTGGCATAAATGCTTGTTGATTGATTTTCTGCCAAATTATAATAATAAGAACTCACATTTATGCAAGAGAAAGAACTTTCACTTATATAGCATTTTAAGTTATCCAGTTACATAAACTTTGAAACATTTTCTACCTCCTCCACAGCCTCCACTCTTTCCCTTGCCAAAGCGTCTCTCTTGTGATGTAGATACTTCATTTTAAAGATATGTCCATTTTAAAGATGAGGAAACTAAGGCTTTAAGCATTAAAGGGGCATAGCCAGGATCCTAGAGCTAGAAATTTTAGGAACCAGATATCCCGTAGTATGGTCGTGTAAATCAATGTGTATCCTTGCACCCTGTGTTGGTTTTGGAATTGAGTCAGCAGAGCCTGAAAGAAATATTATGAACTTTGGCAAATTTGAATGAGAACAGAGGTCTGGGAGTTGCTCTGAATGTGTTTGGTCTGGCAGCAGAAGTTTGTGCTTTCTGAATAATATCTTCCTTTTGCTTAGCACTTACTTCCATAAGTGCTATGGAAAGCGTTTCTATAGTAGTATCTACTTCCATAGTATATGTGTGTGTGTGTGTGTTTATATAAAAACTTATAAAAGGAGCATACATGGATACATATATAAAAGAAAATATATGTATGTATGAATCTATACATATATGTTATTTTTATAAGTTAAAATTTTCTTTTCCAGATTATGTGTCAGTACCATTTTCAATAATCATTTTCTGACTTTTTGTGATCCATGTTCTCTCCCTTCCGCCCTTCCTCCTTCCCAAAAAGTGTAGGTCAGTGGTTCCCAAACTTTTTTGGCCTACCGCCCCCTTTCCAGAAAAAATATTACTTAGCTCCTTGGAAATTATCTTTTTTTAAATTTTAATAGCAATTAATAGAAAAGATAAATGCACCTGTGGCCATCACTGCCTGCTTGGATCACTGCAGCACCCACCAGGGGGCGGTGGCACCCACTTTGGGAATCACTGGTGTGGGTAATAAGATTTAGGTCTTACATATGTTATACAATACATATTTCTGTGTTCATCTCATTGTGAAAGAAGATACCTATCATTTATATTAGAGAAGAAAATTCATGGAGGAAATAAAGTGAACAACTGCACTCTTCCACCTGCATTCAGACTCCTTCTGTTCCCTCTCCAGCAGTAGATGGCTGTTTTTGTTATGAATCCCTTGCTTGGAATTGTCTCGAATTCTTCCTTGTATTGCTTATAATAATTGTCATTTGCAATTGATCATTGTATATTTAAAATCTTCAAATTTAATCTATTTTTAGCTATTTATAGAAATGATTTTTGGCAATTGTTTTCCTGACATTTTAGGGTTCAGATATCCCCTCTCCCTTCCCTACTGCCCCCCTGTCCATTCTCCAAGGTGTTAAATAGTGTGATATAGGTTTTACGAATGCTTTCATGCAACACATAATTCCATATGGCTCATGTCATGACAGGAGACACTTATCACAATACAATAAAACACTCCTGAAAGAAATAAAGTGGAGGATGATATGCTTTGATCTATAATCAGATGCCAACAATTCCTTCTATGGCTGAGAATAGCATCTTTCATCATGAGTCCCTTAGGATATCTTGGGAACTTGTTTTGCTTATAATAATTTAATACTTCATAGTTTCATCATTATTCATTATTGTTTTTATTGTGTATGATGTTTTCTTGGCTCTGCTCACTTCACTTTGTATCACTTTATCATAGTAGATTTATTGATGGACTTGGGAACAGGAAGGATCTGAGTTCAAATACTGTTTCTAATAGATTCAAAAAGAGCTATCTTCAAGAGGACTCTGTGGTGTAAATAGAGCAATGATTCTCATCCCTATTTTAGAGATGAGGAAACTGACTCAAGAAGATAAGTGACTTGGCCATGTTCATACAGTTAGTGAATAACATCTTTTTAAAAAATTCTTATAATTTTTAAATTAACAGATCTGAGATCAATTCCCCTCACTAAGCCTGGTAATCATTTTGCTAAACCAGATTGCATTTCTTAGCCCAGTGCCATTGAATGTGGGAGGCAGTGGTACAATGGAAATGACTAGTTGCCACTATTGAAGGAAATTAGGGAAAAATTTGGTTTACCAAACTTACTGTCATAGAAATATAGATTTAGAACTGGAGGAGCTCTTAAGGTATCTAATCCAACCTCTTCTTTTACAGATATGGAAACCAAGGCCCAGGGAGTTTGATGACTAGCTCAGGATCATATAGCTAGTAAATGTTTGAGACAGAATTTGAACTCAGATCCTTCCTGACTCCAATTCCAGTGATACTGCTACTGAAACACCTAGCTGTGTTATGGTATTCCTTATTTCCTCTTTCAGCAGAGGAAAGTAACAGAGAATTGGGTTCTGTGGAAAGAAGGCAGGCACTTGGATGAGATGGTAAAGGCATCACTTGTATTCCTTACCCTATCCTCCAAACTTACTTTTAAGACTGTTTTCCATTTCTCCCATTCTCTAAGGACCATAGGTCTCCCAGAAGAACATGGCAGGACAAAAAGCCTTAACTATACCATAATGGAAACAATAGAAGAAAATGGCACAGAATTTTGGAACATGGAAAATGAAACATCAACTGAAAGAATTCAGTCCATCTCCAGAAAAAGCCCCAAAGTTGCAAATTCCAGCACACATTATGGTTAACTTAAACAATTCAGTTTAGGAATATTGGTGCTGCAAGAGATCTTGAGAAAGAAATTCAAATACAAAGGAAAAGAAAATCAAATAATACAAGACTAGATAGACCCTTGATTGTGAACCTACGGCACACGCCCTAGAGATGGCACACAGAGACCGCTCTGTAGGCACAATGCCAAGGACCCAGTGCACCGAGGACCTAGTGTGCCTGTTGTTGCAGCACAGAGTTCATAGAATTCCTATCTAGAAAACCAGAGGGAGGCTCAGCCAGGTGGCTGCTCCCCTCCCACTCTCCTCTTGTGCCTTGAGGGCATCACCTGCCCCCTCTGCCCAACAGTCCATGGAGTGCTTCCTCCCTCCCCTGGGTGGAATAAGAAGTGCAAGTCACAATGCAAGGAGTGTGTGTGCAGAGGGCAGCCTGTCCAGTCAGTGAGTCTGCAGCAAAGATGAGTCCTGTGTTGGAGAGGAGCTAGGTTTGAGGGGACCATGGCTCACAGTGGGGCAAATAACTGGAGAGGAGCAGAGTGCTCGGGCCACATGTGGCACAGGCTTTGAGGCACCAGCCACTGCCCCTGCCTTGTTGTCCACTAGAGGCTTATCTGGAAGAATGTCACACAAAATGAATTTTTATATGATCTTAAAGATATATTTAAAGATAAATTTATCTTTAAGATCATATAAAATTCATTTTGTGTGACATTCTTCCAGATAAGCTATAGAAACTGCAACCTCACCAAACCAACAAAACCTTAAAGATAAACCATAGAACTGCTCCTCTAATCCTATTGGAAAAGAAGTGCATGCAGAATTCCTCATCGCTGTGAGTGTTCATGAAATACAGCATGATGCAGCCATTCCACTAGGATACTGCTGGCTTCATAAAAAAATAAATGCAATCTTGCACAGTATTACTATAATCAACAGTATTTATATTTCACTCTTCTAGCTGCTCTCTGTCCCTCAGGGGCTCACAATGTAAAAAGAAGCAGCAGAACACCAGCAGACAGCCACCAGAGAAGACGCTGCTGGGGTTGGGGGGACCAATGACTCTCCCCCTGCTCAGTAATAGAAGGACACCCACCTCCCTCCCCAGCATGTCATTAACTATGGGATCTCATTGCTGGAGTCGGGTTGTGGATGGGTTCTGTCCTAGAGAGCTATTGCCGTCCATTGCATCAATGACATCCACACATTGATATCTATTCTATCACACAACCTGAGTCCTACTCAGGATTCTGGGAGAGGTTGGTGTGTGGGGCTAGGAGAGGACAGGACAGACATGGCACTCATTGTACTGGGATCATCAGGGGGATCTTTGTATCGGCTGCTGTCCATAGGAACCAACCTGCACTCCTGCTCCTGGGAAAATGAGAGCCTCTATGGATGATGGAGGTCTGTGAGCCTCTTGTGTATTGGAAATGTGTGCTACACCTCCACTTCATCTTATTCATGAAAATTCCTTAAGAAGCAGACCCAATGCATGTTTAGTGGAGGTGAATCAAAAGTAGGAAATGCACTCAGATGCCTTTTTCAGAGCATGCCAAAAGCTGGTGGTCAGTGGAATGCTGACCCCTTGCTCTGGTGGTCAGCAAATTCAAAAGGAACCCTAGCTGAGAATCACTGATGTAGGTTGTTGGTTCATGGAATAGCCATTTCTTTAGTGTTAACTAATAGTGTTATATGTTCTTGGTATAGGGACAGATTTGTATTGGGTGCTTCATTTAAAAGAAAATTGTGTTTTTGTAGACTCCAAGTCTTGAACACCTAAAAATGAGTACAGTCAAAAAAGCAAAAGCAGATAGTGGAAGATCATTCCAAGAGTTCTGGACAGAATCATTTGGAGTGATTGACCATGATGGGAAAGCATGATGTATTCTGGGTTATGAAAGTATTGTGTGATGCAATCAAGTGTCAGACAGCACTTGGACACCAACCACGAAAGTGTTGTCAAACTTAATGAAACTGAAAGAAAAGAGTTTCTTGAACAGGAATTGAGGAAATATCATTCCAAGTATCTGCGTTTTTGCAGCTATCTCTCTAGAACAAATCATCTGACAGGTGCCAATTTTCAAAGTTTTACTGTGCATAGCAAAACATGGTAAGCCGCTCTCTGATGGAGATATTATCAGAACAGCCTTGTTGTCTGGGAATGATTCTCTTTTTCATGATTTCCCAAACAAGGATAAAATCATTCAATGCATCTCTGAGATGCCACTTAGCAGAAATACTATTAAAGATCGAGTCCAGCACATGGCAAGTGATGTTAGTCAGCAACTCACCAATAACTTACAAAAGGCAGTCTGTTACTCCATGTGCTTGGACGAAAGCACCGATATAAGTAATCATGCAAGGCTAGCAGTAATTTTATGTTATGCTATTAGTGACATCATGAGAGAAGAGCTGGTGAAACTGGTATCTTTGCCTGAAAGAACACGAGGGATAGATATCTACAATGCTGTGATGGAGTTTTTTGTTTTTTGTTTTTGTCACATGACACAAGACTAGAAAAAATGGTTTCACTTACTAGTGATGGGGCACCTTCTATGGTGGGGACAACTTCTGGTTTCTTACAGTTCTTTGTTAAAGAAACAAAACATCAAGTCATTCAGTTCTATTGTATTATACATCAAGAAGCTCTTTGTGCCAGGGAAAGCAGCAAAAAATTTGATGAGGTCCTCAAAGATGTCAAAAAATGGTGAATTACATCATGGCTTGTGCTCTGGATTTTTGACAGTTTCAAGCAATTCTTGAGGAGGTTCAGGCACAGTATAATTGTTTACTCATATACAATAATGTCCCGTGGCTGAGCAGAGGATGAATCCTGGAGAGATTTGTAGCCTGCTTAGATGAAATTAGGTTGTTTATGAATGAAAAAGGGCAGGAATTTCCACAGCTCAATGATATGGCCTGGCTTACCAACCTCATTTTTGTAGATTTTACACTACACTTCAAAGTACTGAACAAACAACTACAAGGTGTAGGGAGAACAGCCGAAAGGATGTTTTGTGATATCAAAACATCTGAGAGAAAATGACAGGTTTTTGAAAGAGACCTTGAAAATGGGTAGCTGAAATATTTTCCAAATCTAAAAATTCATTTAGAAAATTCTACAACATTTGCAGAAAGTTGTAGAAGCCATCAGGAAATCTACAAGGAATTTTCTAGCATTGTAGCAGCTGCAAAAGTGAATTTTAGTAACAGATTTTTACAGTTCTGTAAGATGGAGACAACCCTGTGTTTTCTTACTTCTCTCGATAAAGCTAAATTTGAAGAACTTGAACTTTCCTGCTTACACTAGTTAGATTTAGGAAATCTGGAAATGGAGTCATTGGAATTTCAAGAAAGCTCTATCTGGAAAAATAAGTTGCATGACTTGCATGAAACACTTGAGAAGATAGAAAGGATGACAAAGGACAGCACAGTTAGTTCTGAAAATGAAATCCTTAAAGTGTGGAATTCTCTGCCAAATAATTTTAAGTCAATGAAAGCACTTGGGATTGCTTTCCTTACTTTGTTTGGATTATCTTATGCTTATGAGCAGCTGTTTTCATCTTTGAATTATATCAAATCTGACACCAGAAATAGACTAACAGATGACCTGAGTGATGCATGTGTTGTTCTCAAACTTACAAAGTATGAGCCACAGTTTGACAAATTATCAGCATGCATACAAAAGCAAAAATCACATTAACTGTTCCAAAGCATGCCAAATGCAAACTTTTACCTTTCAATAAAAAAGTTGTTTGTATTATTGAAAGTTATGTTATGTTTTTTCTTTTAAGACAAAAGATGTTAATGTATGAGTTGGTTTTTTTTCTAAATTATAACCTTAGTATTCAGGTTAAACTGCTTTATGGGCAGTTTGTGATAAATAAGTGGATTTGGGGTTGCGGTTTGGGGCACTCAGTCTCTAAAAGGTTTGCCATCAATGAAATAGGTGGTGCAATGGATAGAATGTCAAGTCTGAGCCTGAAGTCTGGAAGATTCATCTTCCTGAGTTCAAATCTAGACTCAGACACTTACAAGCTGGGTGAACCTGGGCAAGTCATTTAGCCATGTTTGCCTCAATTTTCTCATCTGTAAAATGAGCTGGAGAAACACATGGCAAACCATTCCAATATCTTTGCTAAGAAAATGAATGGGGTCATGAAGAGTTGGGCTTGACTGAAATGATTAAACAATCGTCTGACACTGTCTTCAGATCAGTTATAATGGGTAAGATACATTATTATACTCTCTAGTTAACCTCTTTTGTTGCTGCCACTGTTACTGTACTCAGCAGTGGCTTGGTAAGTTCTTCCCAGCAAATCTAGTTTGGAAAGCGACTTGGATCATCCAGCTCTCATTTCTTGCCCAGCTATAACTTCTGACTCTCTGGACTTCCACACCATGTGTCAACTACAGTCTTGCTACAGAATCTGCCTCAGAGCCTAGGGGTCTCCTCACTCTAGAACATTGGTTCCCAAACTTTTTTGTCCTACCGTCCCCTTTCCAGAAAAAAAAAATTACTTAGCCCCTGAAAATTAATTTTAATAGCAATTAATAGGAAAGATAAATGCACTTGTGGCCATCACTGCTTTCCTGGATCGCTGCAGCACCCACTAGGGGGTGGTGGCGCCCACTTTGGGAATCACTGCTCTAGAACATCCCTTTCCAAGGTGTCTTCTTTTTTTCTTTTGTGATTTCCATCTAAGTCCTCCATTTTGGGAGAGGACCCAGGTCAACTAACCTTCATTTCCCTACCAGATACACTTCTGACTTTCTGTACTGTAATACTATGCTTCCAACCAGATATCTTCATATCTAACTTCTTCCTTTTGCTTCACCTTTCTCCCTTCTTCAGGGCTGGACTGTCTTTCTGTTTATTTCTATTTTTATCCCCAGTGCTTAGGAGAGTGTCACATATTGTAAGCACTTATGGAATGTCTGTAGCCTTACCTGCTTGCCTATCTGAGAGGAAGAAAATCACATAACCTATTAAAGCCTCAATTTCCTTATTTGTAAAATGGGGATAATTACTTTGGTACCTACTTCACAGGAGACCCAAATGAAATATTACTTGTGAAAGTTCTTTGCATTAGAAAGAAAGCATGATGGAATGGAAGCAAGATATATGCATCCTTCATTCTTCTGATACTAACTATGGACTATGGGCATGTTCCTTAACTCCTTTGAACCTCAGCTTCTTCATATACAAAATATAGATAATAATATTTGTATTACTTAAATCTCAGGATTGTTGTAAGGAAGGCTCAGGATTTTTTTGTTTTGTGAATTTTTATTTTTAATTCCAAATTCTTTCCTCCTTTCATTTTTGCCCTACTCATTGAGAAGGCAAGAAATAAAATACCCATTATGCATATGAAGTGATGCAAAACATATTTCTACATTATCTAGCTATACTTTTCATTACAAGTCCTTTGAATCTGTTATAAGTCATTGGATTATTATTAGAATTGCTAAATCTTTCACAATGGTTATTGATCCAATATTGTGGTTACTGTGATTATTGTTCTCCTGGTTCTGCTCATTTCATTTTGCATCAATTCATGTAAATCTTCTTAAGTTTTTCCTGAAACTTGCTGTCATTTCTTACAGCACAATTGTATTCCATCACAATCATATATGCTAAATTGTCCAGCCATTTTCCAACTAATAGGCATCACCCAAGTTTCCAAATCTCTGAAACTACAAAAAGAATCATAATAAATAGTTTGTGTATATGTGCTCTTTTCCTTTTTCTTTTATCTCTTTGGCATACAGACCTAGAAGAGGTATTGTTGGTTCAAAGGATATGCATAATTTTTATAGCCTTTTGAGCATAGTTTTAAATTATTCTCTAGAATGATTGGATCAGTTCACAATTCTACCAACAGTGCATTAGGGTACTTATTTTCCCACATTTCCTCTAGCATTTGTCATTTTCGTTTTCTATTAGTTTAGTCAATCTAATGTGTATGAGGTAGTAGTGCAAAGCCATTTTAATGTGCATTTCTCTAATTCCTAGTGATTTAGGGCATTTTTATATGATTATTGATTTTTTTACTTCTTTTGAAAAGCAAGGAAAGCTCTTTGTAAATTCCAAAGTAATATGGAAATGTGAATTAATGTATTGTTGGTTTCAGTGAAGTATGTTTTAAGGAGTGTTAAAAAGGAATCCCTCTAACAAAAAGTTATGTCACTCCATAGATTATTGAATTGATATGATATATTTAAATGCATAATGGAGATGATTTTCAGGAAAAATTATGGGCCATAGTCTAACTAAGTTCAAAGTCAGAAAGAGTGATTTTGCCTTTCCCTTAATCCTTTCCTTTTGGCAGAAAAGCCAATGAGCAATGAGATGACCAAAGTGCAGGCAAAAAAAATATCAGAGTGGAAGATAAACAATGGATAAGATCATCTACAAAGTGAGGTACAAAGAGTCTGAAAAACAGAGTCTGGATCCACATGAGACATTTTATTCTGTTTCATACATTTCTATAAAACAGTGGTGTGTGTGTGTGTGTGTGTGTGTGTGTGTGTGTATGTGTGTGTGTGTGTGTGTGAGAGAGAGAGAGAGGGGGGGTGGGTGGGTGGGGGGTAGAGATAGAGGGAAAGATAGATAGATAGATAGATAGATAGATAGATAGATAGATAGATAGAAAGAAAGAAATCAAAATATTGTAAACTGAATCATCCTTTAAATGCCAAAAGGGAGCTTATTATTCAAAGGAATCCTGTGGTGATCCTTTTATAAAGTCAATAATAAAAACAATAAAATGAGTCACCATTCCTATTTTATATTTCAAGTATTTAGATTTTTAATATTCCATTCAGAAAGTATTTTTAAGCAATTGGCATGTATGTAGCATGAATTTGTTTAGAGCAAGGCAAGCACAAAAATGTCAAAGGATATAAAATCCTTCCTCTATAGATCTTGGAGGATTTCACCACTTCTGACTACTAGGGTACTCTAAACTCTGATAGAGGCGTATTTGAGAGAATAGGGAGGCCTCCTATTAAGAATGTGATTATTACTGATTTTGTAATAAAGTCATCACCATCTTGGACTTCAGTACATGAGCCAAGATCTCAGGCAGCTTGCAGCCTGGACTGATGCACAAGATTTCTTAAAGGAGAGGCACAACATAGGGCAACAGAAGCCTGATAAAACAAGAAAGACACTCAGGAAAACTAGATTCCATGCAGCTACACTGTGCCACCATCAAAAGGTCTCACCAGTTTCTGTTGCTTTCCATCCTTCCAAACCAATCAGCCACAGTATAAAGGTCAGTTTAGAATCATGAACCTGTAGGTTTGAATTCTCCTTTTTATGTATTGCCTTCAGACAACCTTAGGGTGATATCTTTGTTGGCTCTAATGTCAATAGCTATGACTGTTTTGTTCCTATAGTTCAGCTGTCCCGCTACCCTGATTATGAGAGCCTTGTGGAGTGAGTCTACACTTTGTTGTTGAATCATTTTAGTTGTGTCCGACTTCATGACCCCATTTGGGGTTTTCTTGGCAAAGATACTGGAGTGGCCTGCCATTTCCTTCTTCAGCTCATTTGTCAGATGAGGAAACAGGGATAAGTGACTTGTTCAGGATCATACAGTTAGTGAGAATATGAGTTCAAAGTTGAAGTCAGGTCTTTCTCACTTAAATCCAATTCATGGACAAGCCAAAATGTTACCCATGATGTCATTGGTCCTCTTTGAAAACAAAGGATGAACCACAACAACTCCCCCTCCCACTACCATTTCTCTTCTTCCTGCTCCTCCTCATAGCACTACCACTACAGTAAAATGGAAATAATGTTGAACTACAAAAAAGGATACCTGGGATCTCTTCCCAGTTCTGTTATTGGGTTCATCCACTCTGTGGGCTTCAACATAACCTTTTACTTCTCAAGTCCTCAGTTTTCCTCATTTGTATAAGAGGTGGGTTACACTATCATACTTCTTTCAGTTCTGACTTTTTGTGATTCTGATCTATGTTCCTAAGTAGGGAAGCTTTGTGATTCCCCATATGGTGCTCTTTTCACTAAACAATGCTGCCTCTTAATGATAATTTTTTAAAGCCAATTCCATTACCATAAAAGTGGGACAACTGACACCCATAAATTAAGTAATTTGTTTAAGATCACACAGCTGCCTGGGGTTTGAGCCTGAAATTGGAATTGAGGTCTCTTGGCTTCAACTTCAGTGTTCTCTTAGGAGACATGGGCTTCACCCTCAAGAAATGTACAAAATATTTGAAGAGATAAGCAAGACAAAGAAACATAGCTCCAGGAAAACAAAAGCAAGTTTTGTTGCTTAAGCAGCAAATAGCAGTGAATTTCAGAAGAGGGAAGGCTCAGTGGGCCATCACTGAGCACAGCTTTCTGGATGGTTTCAGAACATTGCCAAGCCCATAAAAACGCCCACTGGACCTACCCACATGAGAGCTGACTTTGCTCCTATAATCAACAAACTTCACTAACAATAATTGCTCACATTTTTATAGACTTCAAGGATTGCAAAACATTTTACATGTCTTATCTGCTTTAATCCTCACAGCAATTGTGTGAAGCAATGACCACAGGTTTTGTTATCACCTTTTATAGATGAGGAAACTGAGACTCAGAGAGCTTAAGTAATTTACTTATTAGGGTCATGCTGCAGTAAATGACAGGCTAGAGTTGAACTTGGGGAAGCTAGGTGGTATAGTTCATTGTGTTATTACACAATCTAGTAATAATAACTAGTATGTTATTTTTATTTATTTGTAAACCAGTGATTCCCAAAGTGGGCACCACTGCCCCTGGTGGGTGCTGCAACGTTCCTGGGGAGTGGTGATGGCCACAGGCGCATTTGGGTGCAGTGAATAACTGTAAGGGGGCAGTGATAGTATGATACAGGGGGTGATAAGTAATATTTTTTCTGGAAAGGGGGCGGTAGGCCAAAATTTTAGGAACCGCTGTTGTAAACCCTTACTTTCCATTTTAGAATCAATATTGTATATTGGTTCTAAGGCAGTAGAACACTAAGGGATGGGCAAGGGAGGATGTTAAGTGACTTGTTTAGGGGTCACACAACCAAAAAGTGTCTGAGGCCAGATTTGAACTCCCTTCCCTCAATCCAATGAGTCACCTAGCTGCCCCAGTAACTAGCATTTTAAAAACTAGGTGGTGCAGTAGAGAAAGTGCCAGGCCTGAGTCAGGAAGACTCATCTTTCTGAGTTCAAATCTGACTTCAGACATTTACTAGTTGTGTAACCCTGGGCATGTCACTTAATACTGTTTGCCTCAGTTTTTTTTTTCCATCTGGAAAAGGAAAAGGCAAATTACTCCAGTAGCTTTGCCAAGAAAACCCCATACAAGGTCAGGAAGAGTAAGACATGATTAATAACAACAAGATTTGGACCCAGGTCTTCCTAAATTCAAAGCCAAATGTTTTATCTACTGACACATGCTACATCTTATTGCTATATTTTACTCCAGTACACAGTCAGGGAAGGGAGCAAACATTTACTAAAAATTTAACCATGTGCTAGGTACTATGGTAAGCATCATAAATATTTTCTCATTTTATCCTCATAACAAGGCAAAAGCTAGTAAGCATCTGAGGCTGGATATGAAATTGTGTCTTCCTTACTGTAGGCTTCATTATCCATCCACTGAGTCACCTAGCTGCCTCTCTAGCAAGGGAATGTTGTTCTACATGAAGTAAAGCAATGATTAACTACTAACTATATGCCAGGAATACAAATAAAAGGAAAAAAGAAAGATTCCCTGTTGTCAAGAAGCTTTTCTTGTGGAGAGGAAACTGAGGGAATTCTGGGAAGATGGTGGCTTAGACAGAGAAAATCTTAAAACCTCTGCACCCTTTCCACACAGAGATAGAAAACAATGCGCTTCAAGAAGAAAGAGGACCAAATCTAACAACAGGAGAGAGCAGGGGAATCCTATTGCTAGACAGCTCAAGAGGTACGCCAAGAAAAAGGCTTGAATTCTTGAACTGTCAGGTCTGAGGGTATAGAAGGGGAATCCTAGGACCCCTCCCCCATGTGCTGTGTGGAGTCTCCAAAGTCCCCTGAAATCTCCAGGGAGGTGGGCGCACTGCACCATAGACTGCAGAGAAGGTAACTACAAACCTCCATTACCAGCTGGGGAAAGAACTTTCATCAAAGCTCATTAAATCCATCTGCTTAAACTAGCAGAACAGAAAAAGAGAAAAGAAATGACAACTGACAGCTTCTTTCAAGAAAGAGAAAAGAGAGCAAATGAAATAGAAGAGGAAGAATTTCTAGTGAATTGAACATAAGCTTTGGAAGATCATAAAATTCAATTAACTCAAGAACTTCAGGAACTCAAAAAGCAAATAAGAGAGGTTGAAGACAATTTGAAAAAAGGAAATATTTGAACTAAAACAAGAAAATAAAATCTTAAAAGCCAGAATTGATCAGCTTGAAAATGAAGCAAAGAAGACAAAAGATGATGTACAAAGAAAATCAGACCAGAAAAAGAAGGATGACCAAAAATCCAGGGATGAAATTCAGTCTTTAAAAAATAGAACTCAACAACTAGAAGCAAATGACTTCATAAGGCCTCAAGAATATATAAAACAAAATTAAAAATATGAAAAATTTGAGGATAATATGAAGCACTTCATTGATTCAACCAAAGATCTAGAGAACAGACCTAGAAGACACAATTAAAGAATTATTGGTTTACGAGAACATCATGACAAAAGAAAAAATTTAGACATCATCCTACAAGAAATTATCCAAGAAAACTGCCCTGACATTCTCAAACAAAAAGGAAAAGTGGAAATTGAAAGAATCCACAGATCACCTCCTACATTTAATACACAACTGACACTTCCAAGAATATTATAGCCAAATTCAAAATCTACCAGACCAAGGAAAAAAATTAAAAGCTGCTAAAAAGAAGCCATTCAGATACCAGGGAACCACAGTTAGGACAACACAGGATCTGGCTGCATCTACATTGAAGGACCAGAAGGCATGGAACATAATATTCCAGAAAGCAAGAGAACTGGGTTTACAACCAAGAATCAACTATCCAGCAAAACTGAATATTTTTTTGGGGAAAGTATGACCATTCAATAAAATCAAAAATGTCTCAGCATTCATAAAGAAAAAAATGGACTTAAACAGAGAGTTTGCTACCCAAACACAGAACTCAAGAGAATCACCATAAGGTAATTAAGAGAGCTGGGTAGGGAGCAGTGGGATCTTTACTTTAAGGGACCCAATAAGTTCAATTGATTTGTATCCCTAGAACAGTGACAAACTGTATAGGATGAAATGTCAAGATATATATAGATGTATGTATACACACACACACACACACACACACACACACACACACATAAAACTAGGGGGAAAAACAAGATAATATTAAGAAAAATGGGAAAACAAACAAAATGGAGTAAATTTGTATTCCATAAAGAAGCATGTGGGGTGAACAGGGAAGAATAACAATAGGTAAAGAGGTTGGAGAGAGGAAATATTTAATACTTAAATGCATTGAAATCAAATTAAAGAGGGAAGAACAATCAGGGGCATAGAATTGATTTGTGCCCTATAGAGAAGTAGAAGGTTAATAGAAGGACTAGTGGGGAGGGAAGCAACACTAGGAAGGGAGGGGGGTGTAGCTTAAAAAGATCCTAAAGAATAATGAGGGGAATAAGAAGGGAGAGGGGAAAAGGGAAGTACAATAAATGAGGGGATCAAGGGAACTGATTAAAAACAGAGCACTGGTAAAGAAGGAAATAGTGAAAGAAGAAAGGGCAGGACAAGGAGAGAGAATCAAAATGTCTGGGAATACACAGTTGATAATTATAATTCTGAATGTGAATGGGATGAACTTGCCCATAAAATGGAAGCAAATAGCAGATTGGATTAGAAACCAAAATCCTACCATATGTTGTCTACAAGAAACACACATGAGATAGGCAGACATAAAAAGAGTAAACATGAAAGAATGGAGCAAAATCTATTGGGTTTCAACTGAGAAAAAGAAGGTAGGAGTTGCAATCCTGATTTCTGACGGAGCCAAAGTAAAAATAGATCTGGTTAAAAGAGATAGGGAAGTAAAAGAACTATTGAATTAATAAATGACACCAGAAGCTGGTATTTTGAAAAAACAGATAAAATAGACAGAGTACTGGTCAATCTAATAAAAAAAGGAAAGAAGAAAACCAATTAACAGTATCAAAGATGAAAAGGGAGACCTCACCTCTAATGAAGAAGAAATTAAGGCAATCATTAAAAACTATTTTACCCAATTATATGGCAATAAATAATGCAATCTAGGTGATAAGGATGAATATTTTTTTTAAAGTCTCATGTTGCCTTGCTTTATTTTATTTTATTATTTTTTTAAACCCTTGTACTTCGGTGTATTGTCTCATAGGTGGAAGAGTGGTAAGGGTGGGCAATGGGGGTCAAGTGACCTGCCCAGGGTCACACAGCTGGGAAGTGGCTGAGGCCGGGTTTGAACCTAGGACCTCCTGTCTCTAGGCCTGACTCTCACTCCACTGAGCTACCCAGCTGCCCCCAAGGATGAATATTTACAAAAATAAAAATTGCCTAGATTAACAGCAGAAGAAATAGAATACTTAAATAATCCCATATCAGAAAAAGAAATTGAACAAGCCATCAAAGAACTCCCTAAGGAAAAATCGCCAGGGCCTGATGGATTCACAACTGAATTCTATCAAACCTTCAAAAAACAACTAATCGCAATGCTATACAAATTATTTGATATAATAAGCAAAGAAGGAGTCTTACCAAATTCCTTTTAAGACACAAATATGGTACTGATTCCAAAGCCAGGCAGACCAAAAACAGAGAAAGAAAACTATAGACCAATTTCCCTAATGAACATAGATGCAAACATCTTAAATAGAATACTAGCAAAGAGACTCCAGCAAGTAATCAAGAAGATCATCCAGCATGATCAGGTGGGATTTATACCAGGAATGCAAGGATGGTTCAACATTAGGAAAACCATCCACATAATTGACCATATTAACAGTCTAACAAACAAAAATCACATGATTATCTCAATAGATGCTGAAAAAGCCTTTGACAAAATACAGCACCCATTCCTATTGAAAACCCTGGAAAGAATAGGAATAGAAGGACCTTTCCTAAAAATAATAAACAGTATATATCTAAAACCATCAACAAGAATCATATGCAATGGGGATAAATTAGAAGCATTCCCAATAAGATCAGGAGTGAAACAAGGATGCCCATTATCACTTCTATTATTTAACATTGTACTAGAAACTCTAGCAGTAACAATTAGAGAAGAAAAAGAAATTGAAGGTATTAAAACAGGCAATGAGGAGACTAAGCTATCACTCTTTGCAGATGATGTGATGGTCTACTTAAAAATGCTAGAGAATCAACTAAAAAGCTAGTAGAAATAATCAAAACTTTAGCAAAGTTGCAGGATACAAAATAAATGCACATAAATCATCAGCATTTCTATATATTTCCAACACATCACAGCAGCAAGAGGTAGAAAGAGAAACACTACTTAAAATCACCCTAGACAATATAAAATACTTAGGAATCTATCTACCAAAACAAACACGGGAATTATAGGAACAGAAATACAAAACACTTTCCAAACAATTAAAACTAGATCTAAACAATTGGAAAAACATTAATTGCTCATGGGTAGGACGAGCTAACATAATAAAAATGACCTTCTACCCAAATTAATTTACTTATTTAGTGCCATACCTATCAAACTACCAAAAAACCTTTTATACTGAATTAGAAAAAACTATAACAAAGTTTATTTGGAATAACAAAAGATCAAGAATATCAAGGGAAATAATGAAAAAAACATGAAGGAAGGTGGCCTAGCAGTACCAGATATTAAATTATACTATAAAGCAGTGGTCATCAAAACAATATGGTACTGGCTAAGAGACAGAAGGGAGGATCAGTGGAATAGACTTGGGGTAAGTGATATCAGCAAGACAGTCTATGATAAACTCAAAGAGCCCAACTTTTGTGACAAAAATCCACCATTTGACAAAAACTGCTAGAAAAATTGGAAAACAATATGGGAGAGATTAGGTTTAGATCAACATCTCACACCTTATACCAAGATAAATTCAGAGTGGGTGAATGACTTGAATATAAAGAAGGAAAGTATAATAAAATTAGGCAAACACAGAATAGTATGTTTGTCAGATCTCTGGGAAAGGAAAGATTTTAAAACCAAGCAAGAGTTAGAAAAAAATTACAAAATGTAAAATAAATAATTTCAATTACATTAAATTAAAAAGTGTTTTTACACACAAAAACAACTAAAATCACAAGTAAAACACCAAACTGGGAAAAATCTTTATAACAAAAAACTCTGACAAAGGTCTAATTATTCAAACATACAAGGAGATAATCAATTGTACAAAAAATCAAGCCATTCTTCAATTGATAAATGGACAAGGGACATGAATAGGCAATTTTCAGATAAAGAAATCAAAACTATCAATAAGCAAATGAGATAGTGTTCTAAATCTCTAATAATTAGAGAAATGCAAATCAAAACAACTCTGAGGTATCATCTCACACCTAGCAGATTGTCTAAAATGACAACAAGGGAGAGTAATGAATGTTGGAGGGGATGTGGCAAAATTGGGACATTAATGCATTGCTGGTGGAGTTGTGAATTGATCCAACCATTCTGGATGGCAATTTGGAACTATGACTAAAGAGCACTAAAACATTGCCTGCCCTTTGATCCAGCCATACCATTGGTGGGTTTATACCCCAAAGAGATCATAGGGGGAAAGACTTGTTCAAAAATATTTATAGCTGAGCTCTTTGTGGTGGCAAAAAACTGGAAAACAAGGGCATGACCATCAATTGGGGAATGGTTGAACAAATTGTGATATATGCTGGTGATGGAATACTATTCTGCTCAAAGGAATAATAAACTGGAGGGATTCCATGTGAACTGGAATGATCTCCAGGAATTAATGCAGAGTGAAAGGAGCAGAACCAGGAGAACACTGTACACAGAGACTGACACACTGTGGTACAAGAGAACATAATGGACTTCTGTATTAGCAGCAATGCATGACCCAGGACAGTGCTGAAGGATTTATGGAAAAGAACGCTACCCACATTCAGTGGAAAAACTACAGGAGTGGAAACACAGTAGAAAAACAAGTGCTTGAACACATGTGTTGATGCAGACATGATTGGGAATGTAGACTCGAAACAACCACACCAATGCAACTATCAATAATATGAAAATAGGTCTTGATCAATGACACATGCTTAAACCAATGGAAATGCAGGTCGGTTATGGGGTGTGTGTGAAGGGAGGGTGAAGGGGAAAGTAAGAGCATGAATCATGTAACCATGGAAAATTTTTCTAGAAAATAAAAAAATAATTAAAAAATATTATGGAAATAGGTCTTGATTGATGACACATGAAGAAACCAGTGGAAATTCGCATTGGCTATGGAGGGTGTGTGTGTGGGGGAGAGAGCAAGAACATGAATCATGTAACCATGGAAAAAATTTTTTCTAAAAAATAAAAAAAATTAAATATAAAAAGAAGCTCTTCTTCTTCTTCTCCTTCTCCTTCTCCTTCTCCTTCTCCTTCTCCTTCTCCTTCT
>NC_058133.1:77089768-77096300 GCF_016433145.1 Gracilinanus agilis
CTTCTCCTTCTCCTTCTCCTTCTCCTTCTCCTTCTCCTTCTCCTTCTTCTTCTTCTTCTTCTTCTTCTTCTTCTTCTTCTTCTTCTACTACTTTCTTTTTTCTTCCTTTTTTTCTTCTTTCTTCATCTTTTCTTCTGTCCTAGAATCAATATTGTGTATTGGTTCCAAGGCAGAAGAGCAGTAAGGACTAGGAATCAGAGGTCAAGTGTCTTGCTCAGGGCCACACAGCTAAGAAATATCTGAGGACATAATTGAACCCGGTATGTCCAATCTCTAGGTCTGGCTATCTAGCTACTGAGCCACCTAGCTGCCCCAAAGAAACTTACATTTCCAAAGAGTTGAGGACAATACATAGAAAAGATCTCAAAAGGAGTGGGAGGAGGGAGAAGGTACCTTTCTGGAGGCAAAGTGACCAATTCTATGGAATTAGAAAACAGATAGCAGGGAAAGGATACTTGGCTAGCCAGAACCTATCCCCAAAATGGAGGCCCTGGGAGGAACTCACCAATGAAAGAAGAAGGTCAAAACAGTGGAGGTCTGTTCTAGATGAGAAAGCAGTTGAGTCATGGTTGGGAGTGGTTGAAAGGAGAATATTGGAATGTATTTATTTTCTTTTTTATCTTTGCCACTAAATGATCCTTGAGTCAACCCTAAAGCTACTGTAAATAAGCCAAGATCCATCTTATTTTTCTGTGATGTGAAAAGATCACCCATCCAGGAGAGTTCTCCGATCAGTAGGAAAATAACTTTTAAACATCCTAGTCACTGTGTAAAGTGTAGTGGGGGGAGGATACACAAAGACAAATGAGACCCAGTCATCACCTTAGTGAACTTTATAATCTAGTAATGGAGAAAGAAAAAAATATATATGTAATGATGATAATGATGATAATGTATAATAACAGCTAGGGTTATTTGGGGTGTCCACAAGTCTTAATATAATTTGAAACTTTAAAAGCATTGAGACTTTTGGAATACCCTATATAATGCTTTAAGGTTTGCAAATGCCTTGCAAATGTTATCTCACTTTTATCCTCACAATAATCACTGAAAGCTAGAAGTTGTTCTTAAGTTGCTTCCTTTATGTCAGACTCTTTGAGACCCCATTTGGGGTTTTCTTTGCAAAGATATTGGAACAGTTTGCCATTTCCTTCTCCAGCTCATTTTACAGAGAAGGAAACTGAGGCAAACAGGGTAAAGTGACTTTTCTAGAATCAACTGCTTGTGAGTGTCTGAGGTCAGATTTTAAGTCAGGGAGATGAGTCTTCTGATTCCTAGAAGAGTGCACTGTACAACCTAGTTTTCCTGTAGGTGTTCTTATTATTCCCATTTTACAGGTAAGGAAACAGAAGCAGACAGAAGAAAGTGTCTGAGGCAAGCTTTGGACTCAGGTTTTGACTCTGAGTCCAGTGCTTTCTAGCTACAATGCTGGATAGCTGCCTACGAACTCTAATATGAAAGCCAGAATATGATAATGAGAGGAACAAAGATGCTTTTTTTAGACCAGAAGGTAAAGACTGCTTCTGTCTAGGCTGGAGTGAGATCAGGAATCATTTCAGTTGAGTGTCATTTCAGCTGAGTCTTGGAAAACTGGTAGAATTTGGAGAAGCAGAGACCATAAGCAGGGCAGCTAGGTGGCACAATGGATAGTGTATTGTACTGGTAATTTGGGAAACTCATCATCCTGAGTTCAAATGTGGCCTCAGACACTTCTATGATGCTGGGAAGTCACTTAAGTCAGTTTGCCTCAGTTCCTTATCTATAAATGACCTGGAGAAGGAAATGGCAAATCACTCCAGTATCTTTGTCAAGTTTGACCCAAACAAAGTCAGAAAGAGTCAGACATGACTGAAACAAGTGAACAACAGAGCCTATAGGGAGGATCATTCCACACAGAAGGACATAGCATAAGCAAAGGCAAGGGGAGAGGAAAATTTAGGGATAGTCTAGCAAAGAGAGGAGTGACATGGCATCACAAGATAGCCTGGGGCCAGAAGTTTAAGAGCCTTGAATGCCATTAAAAAAAAAAAAAAACTCTTACCTTCTGGTTTAGAATTAATACTATGTATTAGTTCCAAGGCAGATAAAGGTTAGGGCTAGGCAATTGGGATTAAGTGACTTGTCCAGTGTCATACAGCTAGGAAATCTCTGAAATCAAATTTGAACCCAGGACTACCACCTGTCTCTCATCTGCTGAGCTACCTAGCTGCCCCTCTTGAATGCTATTCTAAAAACTTTGAACTTTAGGTTTTATTCAGTAGGTGACAGGGAGCAATTGGAGATTTTTGAGTAGAGGAATGACATAATCAGCTTTGTGCTTTATAGAAAAATTAATTTGACAGCAGCATGTAGGATGGATTGGAGTCAGGAAAAGCTTGGAGGTGGAAAAGTCAGTTAGGAAGCTATTGTAATAGTTTAGGGGAGTGGTGATGAGGGAATGAAAAGGAAGGGTGGATTTGAAAATCTGTAAAAATGTATGGGGCTAGACTACTGTTGGTTCTTATTTCTGTGAGTGGTAGGGGGAGGGACCTCTGAGTCCATTATAGAGATGGGCTGGGGCTTATTGATTATCTGGTCCATCTGAAGCCTCTTGGAATTTGTGATGTCACAACAGGGAAAGGCAGAGAGCTTCCCATCCATTCTGTTGCTGGGGAATGGAGGATAGATAGAATGCAATCCTTGTCATAGGATCAGACTTGCCCACTTGCATTCTGAGCACGTCAGTGTACAGTGGGCTTAATGGATAAAGCTATTACAAATGATCTAATTAATCCAGGAGACCGCTGTTTCATTACAGAGGCTTCCAGCTCCCTCAAGCCCATGCAGCTAAGAATTATTGTCCTCAGCTCCTCCTTGCTCTGGCATCCACGTGGCTAATGTACTACCTGAAGATTCAAAGGCTTTTAATAAGATGATCAAAGACCATATTAATGTTTACTGCCTCTTGGCCCCTCAGGAGCTCAAGAGCAGGAAGGATTCAGCACTGAAAGCTCATTGGTCTTGGTCCAAATGTTCTTTCTGCTTTGTCCCAGTTACTCTTCTTACTGTATTATTCTCATGTCCTGAATACAGACCCATTTGCCCAACAATGGCCCTCTTCTCCTTCCTGATTCAGTATTATGTCACAAGAGTAAGATATCTTGACCCAAGTAACAGGGTAGAACTTGCCTCCCAGTCAGAGACACAATCACAGCTTCTTTAATTTATCCCTCACAAAGATACCCACTTGGTATATCCTAAACACAGATTTGCCTTCCTCATATCCTGACTCAAATATCTTTATGGCTCATTAATGCCTCCTTTATAAAATACAAAATTTTAATTCTAGCCTCTGAACCTCTTGATGATTTAAATTTTTATCTATCTTTCCAATCTTGTTTTATATTTCTTCTTGTCACCCACTATCCTTTCAGTTAAACTTACCTCTTAGCCATTCTCCACAGATGCCATATTCTACTTTGCTTCTGTACATTATGAAAAATTGGACAGATAGGTGGTTAAGCAGATAGGGAGGTTGGCCTGGAGTCAGAAAGACCTGGGTTCAAATTTGATCTCAGACACTTACGATGAAACCTTGGGCAAGTTACTTAATCTGGTTTGCCTCAGTTTCCTCATCTATAAAATGAGTGGGGGAAGGAAATGGCAAACCAGTCCAGTATCTTTTCTAAGAAAACCCCAAATGGAGTCATGAAGAGTTGGACATGATTGAAATGACTGAACAACAACAAATTATGAAATGCAGTCTTCCTCTCTTTGCCTCTTGGAATCACTCTCTTCTTTAAAAGCAGAGCTCAGGTGCCACTTAGGATGCCAATTCTAGTAGCCCCCATTGTTTAGCGCTTTCTCCTTTTTGAAATTGTTTTGAATGTACTTTCTAATTATGTGCATCCAAATATTTTATATCCCCACTATAATGGAAGGTCCTTAAGGGGGGAATTCAATTTGCTTTATCTTCACATCACCATTCATTATTATTAGTTTGCGGGGAGGAGGGAGTGGAGCTGGTTGCCTCTTGGACCTGCCTTTTCATTGGTAATCAGAACTTCTCTCCACTAATAGAGATGAACAAGTATCTCTAATTTATTATAGCTAGCATTTTTATAGCATTTTTATTATTATTCTCATTTTATGGATGAGGAATGGAGGATAAGGCATGGAGAGGAAAAATAATTTGCTCAGGGTCATTTAGTGGATCTGAGAGAGAATTTAATTTCAGATCTTCCTGACTTTAATACTAGCATTTTATTCACTGCATCACCTAGATGCATATTCCAAGAGGAGGTATACTTATCCTCTTAGTGGGTAGCCTGTAGTACCATTAAGTGGCTTACTTAGTCATACATGTAGGATGTGTCAGAGGCAGGACTTGAAAACTCATCTTCCCAAGCCTTTCTGGTTCAGCATTCATTGTCATGGTTTCTTTCATCTTCTGTATTAGAGGACCTAAATGTTGGTTGGTCATTGAACTAGTTGAGGTTGCTGATCTCTAAAGTCCTGTCCAATTCTAAGTCCTATCAATTTTTGTTCTTTTGTTCTTAGAATCGTCTATTTCCATTAATGGGAACCTGGTAAGATCAAGCTTTGAGAGCTATAGAAGACAGCTTAACAACCATCTTGGCCAACCTCCACATTTTACAGAGGAGGAAATAGAAGCTAGAGAAGTGAAATGCCCAAGATCACACATTTAGTAGATGACAGAGTTGAGGTTCAAAACAATGTCTTCTCACTCCAAGACCAATGCTCTTTCTCTGCTGAATTTACAGGGCATTTGTCCTATGTTTCAGACACCAGCAACCAGTATCCATGGTTATTCCATTTCTTTGGATTTCACTTTGTTAATGGAAGGAATAGTTTTGTTTGAGGCTTTGTATGTGTTGATATACATTTGTTATGCATCTAGCACAGAAGATTTATTGTATACAGTCAGTATTTAATAAATACTTCCTGAATTGAGTCCATTTTCTTTATGAGTCTTACATGAACCTATATACATATATTTATGAATTTTACTAATCTTGGCTACATCAATCCACATATTTATAAAACAAATTATACTTATATTTACACAATAAATATTTGAATATAGAAATATATTTATATATTAAATGTATACATGTCTCTATATAATAAATATACTTACATATTTATATAACAAATATATAAGCTATATAATAACTATAGAAATATATTTATATAACAAATATATAAAAAATAACTCTACATATAACAAATATATAATCTATATAGCTACACAAATATATTTATGTAATAAATATAGAATTATATTTATATTAAAATCTATAAATATGTATATAATTTATAATGTATATAATCATAATAAGCATATAAATATATTTATATAATAAATCTTTATCGTTAACGGTGTAGCCACCTTTTTTGTTCGGTATACCAAGGCTGACATTCCAAAAACCATTCCATTTCTTCTTATGTTCTATTTCTATAATTCAGGTAATTGTAACCAGGTAGATAATAGTGCCAGAGTTATATAGTCTTGTGATCCAAACAGTTAAGACTTCATGTGAATGTGGTCAACTGTGGCAAAAATTAGTAATACTTTCCACTAAATAATGCTTAAAGATAAAAATTCAGCACTTTATAAAAGTGATAATCTTATAGAAACTTATATATTTTAGCTATGGACTTTAAAGGCCATTGAGTTCCATTCCCTCATTTTATATATAACCTAAGGCAGGTAGAAATTAAGTGAACTGTTCAGGGTCACACAGTAAGTGTTTGGTTTTAAACCTAGGTTTTCTTGACTCCAAGACAGCTTCCTCTCACACTATCATGTTTTCTGTCCAAGTTGCATGTTTTAAAATTTCAAAATTTCTCCTGGAAACTCTAACCTACAGCTTCAAAATCAAGGAGGTCAGAGAATTTCCTTCCCTCACTCTATAATCCAGCTGTATTGTTGAACAAATAATACTCTCTCATGTTTCCATTTCTTGGCTGTGTTTGTCCATCATTCCTTGAATGCACTCCCTTCTTGTCTACATGATCTTTCTTGATCTTCTACAGCTCTCACCAGTCCCCTCTTTCCCATAATCAACTTGTATTCATTTTATCTATATTATACATACATGTATTATCAGCCCTATTAGAACAGAAGTTCCTTGAAGTCAGATATTTTTTCACTGTTTAGAATAGTGTCTGGAACATAGTAAATGCTTACTAATTATTAATTGATTGAATACAAATGGAAAAGCATCTTTCCTCTTGCTGATTCAGATGATATCTCTGGATGAAATCCAAGGGAGCAGGGAGGAATCCTAGCTCATCTCTGTAGCCTTCCCTCTTTCCTATGCAAGGGTTTTAGGGAGATGATGCCAGTGGTGAATCTGGCCCTCATCCCACCCATTTTGTGCTATTCTCAGCTAATGGGCATCTGTATGAAGACCACTGCTGTTAGTTTGTAAGTATAAAATGCTGGGAGTTGGGTCCTGGCTGTTTAATCAGGGATGTACCAAGTCTACAGAAATCTGCCTTCTAGGAATTAGTAGAGGAGGGAAGG
>NC_058133.1:77099916-77225191 GCF_016433145.1 Gracilinanus agilis
CTCCACATACACACACATATATATATATATATATATGTATTCTTACACATTCTTTAATAATGAAATCAGCTCTTTGCTTGCTTCATACTTTTTCCCCCTTGTCTTTTTTTGGCACAGTTCTGACAGGCTGGCACCATGAATCTGTCTTCTTGCTTTGATCAATGCAGACTCTGACATACCAGGACTGCAAGTTGTTAACTTCTTTTCAGGGCCCTTGGCTGCTGAGAAATTTATAGTTTCCTTCCTCCTCCTGATCTTCTCCCTTGGCTCTGTCCAGCCTCTCCATACAAAAGCAGGTGCGATGAAAAATGAATAACTTTCTTTTTCTGGCTGTAACTGATCAATCAATAGGCATTTGTGAGGCATATACTGTGTGTCAAGTACTGTAGTACGTGCTGGGGATTAAAGAAAAAAGTACACGATCCCTGCCCTCATAGAGTTTACATTTTTATGTACAAGTGACTGGAAAGAAGAGTGGAAAACATTATGTCTCTCTTTGTGTTCAGTCATTTCAGTAACGTCTGACTCCCTGTGATCCCATCTGGGGTTTCCTAGTTACTGGAAGATACTGGACTGGTTTGCCATTTCCTTCTCCAGATCATTTAACAGATGAAGAAACTGAGGCAAACAAGATTAGGTGACTTGCCCAGGATCACCTAGCTAATAAGTATCTGAGGGCAGATTTGAGCCCATGAAGATGAGTCTTCCTGACTCCAGCCTCCTGGCACTCTATCCACTATTCCACCTATCTGTGAGAGACAGCATTCCAATAGCTACATTCAAATTAGTTGTTTTCAGAGTAAATTCGAGATAACCAACAGAGGGAAAGCACTAGAATTCAAAGGGAATATGAAAGCTTCTCATGGAAAATGGGATTTTAGCTGGAACTTGAAGGAAGCCAGGGAAATCAGGATATGGAAATGAAGAGGGAGAGCATTCCAGGCATGGGAGGTCAGCCAATGAATTGTAAGTTTTTTTTATCCTAATTCCTCCTTCCTATTCCCAGCTACAGTTGGTTTGGCTTCCTTTGCTTCATTATTCCCTGTGCACTGCCTCTTTCATTTTTGATACTGGAACTTGCTTGGATTTTCTGAAATCTGAGAAAACTAAATTCCTGGAACTCTAGAAAGTCTAAGTGTAAACATTTACCCTCTTCCTTCTAGAGTAAACATTGTTACTGATTCTTAGGTATATAATAGAATTTCCTTTAAAAAATGAATTCCTGATATCTATTTTTTTATATGGAAGTGGAATGTAAAATTTGTAAATATATAGCCATAGATTTAGAGCTAGAAAAGGGCATGAAGATTTTATCTAGTCAAATATTCTCATTTTACAGATTAGAAACTGAGGCCAAGTGAGCTTCAATGACTTTTCCAAAGTCACACAGAGAGGAAGCATGAATTTAAACATAAATTTAAAATTTTAAAATTTTTCTGATTTAAAATCTAGAATCATTTCTACTCCACCATATTCATGTAGAGGAATGAGAAGTGATGGGCTAGTTAAGAAGATGGTGTCCAAGAATTGTTTTGGGTAGAATCACAGCTTAAAATACCAGAATGATGGGTTATTGGCCAGGGATTAAGGATACCTAAAAAGAGCTGTCAAAAATCTGTTAGCTTGGAGTCTTGAAAATCTAATACGATAGAGATTTAGTCTGAAAAGGATAAGGGAAGGAGAAAACTGTCCCATTATATCTCTCAATTTTGATGTCATAGAGATTAATTCTAATACAGGAAGAATTAGCAGGAAAAAAATCCAAGGACAAAGATAGCAATAAAACCCATGGATTATATATTCAGCATGAGTATACAGTGTAATTTGCCAGACAATCAAAACAACAAATATAATCTTAGGCTAATTTAAAAGTGACACAACATCTCCTACCTATTGTTCAGTCATGTCTATTTTGGTTGTGATCCCCTTTGGGATTTTCTCGGCAAAGATTCCAGAGTATTTTCTTCTCCAGTTCATTTTACAGATGAGGAAACTGAAACAATGGGGTGAAGTGACTTGCCCAGGGAGACCTGGCACTCTCCATTGTGCCACCTAGTTGCCCTCCTATTTTCTCCTACTAGAGAGATGATGATACTTCTCTCCTCTGTCCTGGTTAGACCATTTCTACTGTGTCATTTTCCATTCTAAAAGGCTACATTTTAAGGAGGACAATGCAAAAGTCAAAAGTATCCTGAAATGGGCATCCAGGATAAGGAAGATTCTCAAGCTTCTGTGATTTGGTTAGTTGAAGGAACTGAGGATGTTTAGCCAAGAGAACAGAAGACTGAGATATAATGAGTGTCTTCTGGTATTTGAAGGGGTGTCATCAGAAGAGGAAATGCATTATTCTACTTGGTTCTTCTCTCACTTTACTCTGCATCAGTTCACACTACCCAAGATTCTCTTACAAGAAACAACAGGACAAAACAGAATATGAAGAAAAAAAAACAATTTAGCAAATACCATGAGTTAGCTGATATACATGCAGCGTTCCATGCTTATAGCACCTCACCCCTGCAAAGATTATGTGTTTCCATTTAAAACAGTTGTAGCAAATTGGTCAGAGAAAATGCAAGAAGGAATTCTAAAAGGTATAGATAACCATTATCTCTCTTCAGGCAATAAAATAATTGTAGCCTATAAGCTCTGGGTATGCTCATTCAAACTTCCACTCTCACTGATGAGGCAAGTCCCTTCTCCAATTAGAGTCCTAGAGGTATACCTGAAGATTGGAGATTTCTCTTCTTTAATACCATTTTCTTAAGCCTCCATTCCCCCCCCCACAAAATGTATAACTTTGCACCTAGCATTCCTCAGATCTCTGAAGGTGAGTTGCCTGCTTTATTGTAGATCTTCTAGAGACATGCTTTTCATTTACATTAGTCAAAATTTTCAAGGTTATTTGGTTTGTTTTTATAATGCTGCTGTTCCTTATGTATATTGTTCTGATACCACTCACTTCACTTTGCATCAGTTCATACTACCCAAGAGTCTCTGAAATTGTCTGATTCTTCATTGTTTACTCCATAGTAACGTTCCATTACCTTCATTTTTTTCAGTCATTTCCCAATTATCTAAGAGGAGATCTAAGGCACCTACTTAGCTCCTAAATTTTTGCTTTTCTCTCCTCTCCCCACTTTTTGTTATTTCCTCCAGGATTAGAAAGTTGTTTAAATTGTTTTGCTTATGCCAATCTCTTAAACATCGCCCTTGCCCATCCCAACTATTTGCCTGTTTAGTTTTATGCTTTTCCACATTCGTTTGTGAATGTATGAGTGTGTTAAATATTCTTTGCCCATTTCAGATAAAAGTGAGTGATACCTATTCTCTCTACCCTTTCCTCCATATTTGTATCTTTTTCTCATATACTTCAATTATGATAAACAGTAAATTCTACTCCTTCTTCCTTTCTGAATCAATGCATTCTTTTTGCCCTCCCTTCTTTTTTCTCCTCTTTAAACTCTTAAAATAGAACCAACCCACGACTCTTTAATTTTTCTTAGTTTAACTCATTTTATGAAGATATAAATATTCTATTGTTTCTTAGATCTATTAGAGTATTAACCCTCTATTTTTTGAAGCTACTTTCAGTTTTGTGAATACATTCATTTTTCTGGGTTTCTCTGGACTGTTGAAATTGTATTTCAAAGGTCCTATTCAGTTCTCTGGTCTTTCTGTCAGAAATGCTTGAAAATCCTTTATTCTATTAGAGGTCCATTTCCCCCCATAGGATGATACTTGGCTTTGCAGGGAAAGCTATTTTTGGTTGTAAGTCTCTCTCTTTTGCCTTTTGGAATATTGTATTCATTCTCTTACTGATTGTAGAAGCTGCTACTTCAATGTCTGACTTCCAGCAAATCCTAGTTCTTGAACTCCCTCTCTTGATCTCATGAGATCACATTTCCAGTCTCCTTTTTCTAAAAGAAAGAAAGGATATACACAACAGGGAGAAAGAGAGAAGCCATAGCAATGTCATATATTCTGGGTGAGACAGAGCTGGAGGTCCTCCCTAATCTAGAAATTCATTCCATCTCTTTTTCCTTCCTTTAACTTTAGCCAGATCCAGATCCACATTAGATTGTGAACTACTGGAGGGTAGGGACTATTTTCTTTTTCCTTGCCTCCCTCCCTTCCTTTCCCCTTCCCTCCCCCTTCTCTCTTCCTGTCTTCCTTCCCCCTTTTCCCCCCCTTTCCCACCTCTCCATTTCTCTCTCTCTGTCTCTGTCTCTTTTTCTCTCTTGGCTTGGCATAGTAGGTACTTGGTATACAGTAGGTGCTTAATTATGCTTGTTGACTTGACTTAAAAGCTAAACCAAGAAACTAGTTTTGGCTTGCTAGCACTTTTTGAATGCAACACTCTTCCAGCCCCATGATTAATTAAACAAAATGAAAAAGACCCCTTTTCTTCATATGGTGGTTGGACCAGAGGACTAGACTGAGTAATAGAATGTTTGTGCTTGGGAGCAGGCTGAGTATTCTATGCATGCTCACCAATTCCATGCTACATTAAGAAACATTGCCTGTATATCTCTGGTCTTTAAGAATTCCTTAGGGGCAGCTGGGTAGCTCAGTGGATTGAGAGTCAGGCCTAGAGTCAGGAGGTCCTAGGTTCAAACCCGGCCTCAGCCACTTCCCAGCTGTGTGACCCTGGGCAAGTCACTTGACCCCCATTGCCCACCCTTACCACTCTTCCACCTATGAGACAATACACCGAAGTACAAGGGTTTAAAAAAAAAAGAATTCCTTAGAACTCAACTCCAACTTCCTGCTCCATTAATTTCCAAAAGGATTCCTCAGCATTTATCTCCATAGGAGAGCCTAAAGTTAGGGGTAAACACAAGGTAATTACTTGGGAATCCACTTCATCCTAATTTGGCCATTTCCTGCCTGTATGACCAAGTCACTCAACCTCTCTTGGCCTCATTTTTCTCATCTATAAGACAAGGTGGTTGGACTACATGATCCCTAAGATTCTTTATAAGACTTGATCTGTCATCTGCATGATTGCTATGTGATAGTTCTTGCTACCCTTTATTTTAGTGTCTCACTGGAGCTGTGGGAAATTGAGATAACTTTTCTCTTCTATCAAGCTCTGTGATAGGATCATAGAACATAAAACTGGAAGGGACCTTAGAGGTCATTTAGTTAAACCCCTTCTCTCTTGTTTTTTTGATACTGGGTCTCCCTCTCTTTCCCAGGCTCAGAATCGAAGTGGGCATTCACTGATCCATTCCCATTGCTAATTGTCACAAGAGTTGTGACCTGCTCTATTTCTGATTTAGGCTAGATCTCCCTGCCTTAGGCTTCCAATTGCACATTATACATATTCGTTATGTCCAGATTTCTCATGGACATCTGATTAGTCTTATGGTATTTCAGAATTACTGGGCTTAAGTGTTCTGCCAATCTTTCCCTCTTTGGCAACAGAAATAACAAGTATGTGCCAGCATCCCTTGAAATGCTCTTATTTTTAAAAAGTTATTTTTTGTTTTTACTGCACCTACATTTCTCAATGTGTATGTCCTTTTAGGGAGCCAGACCTGATGACAAAGAATTAAAAAGACGCAAAACTATTTCAGCAACTTCATCAAACATATTGAAAAAGTTTGACATTATGCTCAGTGTTCCATACCTATGTGTGGACTCCTCACATCTGCAAGGGAGCAGGGGAGGTAACTTCTCATAACTCTTCCTAGAGTGTAAGGTCATTATTGTTTTGCAATTCAATATGGATTATTTTATTGGTGGCATATATTTTTCTTTCTACATCATTGTAGTCATTGTGGATATTGTTTTCCGTGTTTCCCTTACTTTACTTTGATCAGTTCATATAAGTTCATATAATCATCATATTCATAGATTTTTATAGCACAGTAGCATTCCATTCCATTTTTTGTACCACAGCTTTTTTGGCTCCCAATCAATTGTAATTTACTTAGTTTTCTATCCATTTCTACTTTGAAAAGTACTCTTATTAGGGGGCAGCTGGGTAGCTCAGTGGAGTGAGAGTCAGGCCTAGAGACAGGAGGTCCTAGGTTCAAACCTGGCCTCAACCACTTCCCAGCTGTGTGACCCTGGGCAAGTCACTTGACCCCCATTGCCCACTCTTCCACCTATGAGACAATACACCGAAGTACAAGGGTTTTAAAAAAAAGTACTCTTATCAATGTTTGATATATATATATGGAGTATTTTTTAAAAAATGACCCTGACCTGCCCAATTTACAGATGAGGAAAATGAAGTGAAGTTCTTTGCTCAGGTTCACAAAGACAGTTAAGTAGTAATTGTGAAGATATCCAACAAAGTCACTTCAGTAACTCACTCCATTTTAATCACCCTACTCTTGTCCTCACATCTCTGGTGTCTTTCTGTTACTACATTCTTCAAATTTAGTATTTTGGTTCTTCAATATTCTATTTCATCTGCCCATTCTTGCTTACTCTACCCTGCCTTTTCAACTCTGGTTAGCTTAATTCCTTGCCTCCCTGGTACTCAGTTTAGCTGAGTACAGCTGTATTCAAAGTCCTAAAACAAGTCATGCGAGAGCTATCACTGATAAATGAGAATGAGGCTATGAACCCAGGTTCTTTGACCCCAAATCTAGAGCCCATTTCATGACATCATGCATCTCTTCTAAAGGGCTACAACAATAGAAGCTGAAACATGGACCTTTACTGGTTTTGCTTTTTATTAAAAACAATAAGTAACCATAGCAACTAGGAAAGTCCCAAGTTCTAACAAAGTGGGAAGGTAATTGTAGTTGGGATGCAGAGACTCTGTTAGAGAAAGGTAGTAAAATGGTGACATAATTGTTAGGAAGATTGTCCAGGAAATAGTAGAAGATAATGGAAGCATCTTGTTAATCCAACCAAAAGGCAATAATGGCTTATACTTGGATTTTAGCAGTGGACATTGAAAGGAAAGGAAGGAAATGTTTTCAATTTAAGTTAAGTCAGATGAGCATTTATTAAACATTAGCTTAAGTCAGGCACTGTGCAACACATTGAAAATAAATGCCAGCAAAATGAAAGAAAATCCTTGCCCATAAGGAGCTTATATTCCAATGAAGACAGCATAGAAAGGAACTGGATATAGAAGTTCAGAGTCAGAAGCAGAGCTGAGACAGGAATAGAAGTTTACAGTCTGAGACTCATGCTCAAAATGGAGATTCTGGAAGGAACTCACCAACGAAAAAAGGATGCCAGAGAGGCCAAGAAAACTTCTAGTTTGAGAAGGCAGATGAGTCATGGGGGTAAGGTCTAGAGAATGTGATTGATATTACTCAAAGACTTCACTTGGAAACCCATGTGAGAGAAGTTATGAATGTATAATTGAGAGTATATGGTGATGGAATTTGGGGTAAGGATAAGGTGGTGGGAGTAATGAAAGATTAGTCTAAGTTCTCAGCCTGTGTGGCTGATGGAAGAACTAGATGAATGAATGACTAGAATGAATGATGAATAGAATAGAAGAAATTAAGACACCGGAAGAGGGGAGAAGACAAATTTTGTTTTAGATAAGCCGAGACCAGGAATAAGAATGGATGTACTGTTGAAGAAGTGAAAGCCAGGAAAAAAGATGGAAGAGGGCAACCAGATGATTTTCTTTTCATTTAAATTTAAGTCTGAGGATTTTCTGTAGGGGGGAGGAGTCAAGATGGCCTCTTAGAAGCAACAAAAGTCTAGACCTCTGTGAAAATCCTTCCATACCAATCAAAAACAAAGTGCTTTGAGGGGACAGAAAACCAAATCTAACAAAAGGGAAGAGCTGGAGGACCCTCCTGCTTGATTCAACTTAAAAGATATGCAGAAAAGGTTGAAATCTTGGGTTTAAGAAAAAGGAAGAAGTAAAGTACCAGAACCCTTCCCCCATCTACTGTGCTGAATCTCTAGTAGTCACTGGAATCTATGGGTGAGGGCTCCTGACTGGAGGGAATACCTTATTGTCACAGCTGTGCCAGGCTCCAGGCTCTAACCACAAGTGGCAGGGAGGTAGCTGGAGGAGACAGTTGGAGGAGAGGTGTGGAAGGGAGGGCAGTCTAGTCACAGCCATTACTATCTATCTTGTGCCTCTGCTTCTAAAAGGTTTTGACCTCAGGGCACATCCAGCTCCACAGATCAGCTCTGCCCCAGCTTAATCAAGTCTATCAATAGGGCAGAGAAGAAGCTTTCAGAGGGCAGGGAAGCTCAATCTCCAACACTCTTCCCCCGCCACTGACTGGGCTGAGAGCCCCTGTAAGAATCCTGCTGACTTGGATCCCAGGGCAAAGGCTGCAACCACTACAGAATACCTTGATAATAGGGCAGGAAGCATAGCTCCCTTCTGCCTCTACACCTTTACCTACACCTTCAGCTTCTGTTGCCAGCTGGGGAAGATCTGACCTCAGGGCTCATTCATACTCCATCAGCCTAATCTAGTCAATCAGCAGAGCAGAGAAGAATCCCCTTCAGGGCAGAATAGCTCAAACTTACAGATACAGCAAATAATCAGAGGAGCAAGACTATAGTCAATGATGGGGGAAAGAAAGAAAAATATAAGCAAAGAACAGAACAAGAAAAAAAGAAATTACAATCAACAGCTTCTATCCAGGTAATGAACAAAGAGCAAATGGAACAAAGGAGGGCCAAGGAACACCAAGAAAAAAGGCGAAAACTCCAGTGAATTGGACTGAGGCTTTGGAAAAACTGAAAACACAATTCAAAAAACAAGAGAGGATGAAGACAATTGGGAAAATAACTTAAAAAGCAAAATAAGTCATCTGGAAACAGAGGCACATGAACCAAAACAAGAAATTAGAATTTTAAAAGCCAGAATTGACCATCTTGAAAACAAGGCAAAGAAAGTGAAAGATGACCTACAAAGAAAAACAGACCAGAAGGAGAAGGAAGATCAAAAAGCCAGTGATGAAATTCAGGCTTTAAAAATTAGAATCTCACAACTAGAAGCAAATGACTTCACAAGGCAGCAAGAGTCTATAAAACAAAATCAAAAGAATGTAAAAATTGAGGAAACTATAAAACAATTCATTGATAAAATTACAGACATGGAAAAATAGATCCAGAAGAGAGATTTTAAGAATTATTGGACTACCAGAAAAGCACGAGAAAAGAGAAATCCTGGACATCATTCTACAGGAAATTATCCAATAAAAGTGCCCCAACATTCTTGAACAAGAGGGAAAAGTGGAGGTTGAAAGAATCCACAGATTGCCTCCTGCATTTAATCCCCAACTGACAATGTTCAGGAATGTTATAGCCAAATTCAAGAACTACCAGAGAAAGGAAAAGATACTACAAGCTGCTAAGAATAAACCATTCAGATATTATTGACCCATGGTTAGGATAACACAGGACCTGGCTGCATCCACATTGAAGGACTGGAAGGCATGGAATATGATATTCCAGAAAGCAAGGGAATTGGGTCTACAACCAATAATCAACTACCCAGCAAAATTGACTATATTCTTGAAGGGGCAAGTATGGTCATTTAATGAAATAGAAGACTTCCAAGCATTCCTAAAGAAAAGACCTGACTTAAACAGAAAATCTGATACCCAAACACAGAACTCAAGAGAATCACCAAAAGATAATTAAGAAAGGGGAAAACAAATTTTTAAGGGACCAAAAGTTCAAATGATTTGTATTCCTATGAGAAAAGGTAATATTGGTAACTATATTGGTAACTCTTAAAATTGTTATTATCATCAGGGTAGCTAGAAGAAGTATACTTTAAGTGTACAATGACAAACTATATAGGATGCTATGTCAAAAAATATAAAAAACTAGTGGTAAAAAAGAGGATAATACTAAGAGAAATGGGAAAAGAAATAAAATGGGGTAAATATATATTGCATAAAGAAGCATATGGGGGGAGGTAGGGAGAAGATCAATACAATGGAAGGGTGGAAGAGATTAGAGACAGTCTCCAAGAAAATTTTAATCATTATAGTGGGAAGGGTCAGAAATGTTCAAAAGGACAGGAAAACCTCCAACTCCAAATTCAATCATCATCATCATCATCATCATCATCATCAATAACAACAACAACATCAAAAACTACATCATCAACATCAACAACACCATCATCATCAACATTATCTTCAATATCAATGACTACATCAGCATTAGCATCAACAACATCAACAACATCATCATCAACAACAACATGCTGGGCAAGGGAAGATTTTTGCTGGGTGGCCTAACCTAATAGCATACTATTCAGAATGCTGAATGAGAGGCAAAAGACCGAAACTCTAGGCTTGAGTGTCACTATGTGACCTTTGGGGTAAAAAGGGAAAAAAAGCCTTCTTTTTCTTGGACTCAGTTTCCTCATATATGTATGGGTGAAATTTACCTGGACTCTGCATTAAGTTAATTAATTAAATCAAAGAATAAACCAGGTGTAAACAAGAAAAAAAAGCTTTTGTAGCATTGTAGCAAAGTTCAGAAAATTAAAACTCCTGGTATAGCGTGGTCCCTTAAGTCCCTGCATGACTAGGGCACTTTGCTCATTCTCAGGTTTCTTATGAGAAAAACCAGGAGAAGTTAACTTTTCAGAAAGGTTCAGAAGGGTAAGAGACAGGAATGGACAATAGTTTGGGACCAAACAAGCCAAGGAAACTGGGGTTAGCTGTTTGGGGAAATGAAAGTTGACAGAAGGGACAGTTAGGCCTTAATTGTCACCCTGCTCCACCTAGACAGGGAGTCTGTAAAACCAGCAAGTAAATGAGAAGAGGGCTTATAAACAAGTTTAATTTAAGGAAACTATAGTTTAAAGAGAGAGAATAGGTTTCTATTTTATCAGTCTATGGGCAAGCTTCAGGGATAGGGAATGGACTTATCTACAACTATAAAGGAATAAGGAATGTCTCAAGTCAAGAAAAGAAGCACAAGCAGCTGAGGAAATGAATACATGGTTTAGGTCTGGGAAAGGATGCTTATGAATGAATGGGGTTAAAGTTCTTCTGGATTGAAGTTCTGTTTGTATGTAGGTGATATAAAGAAGTGGGGAAAAGGTGGTGGTTCATAGTGAGGAGAAGGGAACAAGAAAGAGGAAGAACATAATATGATCTGGATGACCCAAAGGTAAAACTAAAGCAGGACAGGGCACAATTGAGATCAGGAAGGAAAGTGGGATATCTTCACTGCAGAGTCCTGTCTCACTCCAGCAATGGCACAGCTTTCCCAGGTCTTCAGCCAGTACTCCTTCAATTGGGTAAGTCAGGGAGCTAAACCAACCTGAGCTGACTAGCAACGCAGGTTAGATTTTATAGTCTCTACCTAACCTCCCACAGGCAAAATCCTCCTTCCGGGTATCAGGAAATCAGGGTACAAACTCCACTTCCTCTGAGGTCTCCCAGGATCAGTTGCAACTTGTCCCCAACCACCATGAAGTCCATCTCAGAGAGAGAAGCCACACTTCCTACTTCCCCATTCTATTTAGAATCCTTCAGTCCTGTCTGCTAAGTCTCCTAAATAATAATTTATTAAACTTCCTCACAACAGGTTGGAGATATTGACTGGGTCAGCATTTTTCATTTCTATACCTAGGAGCTCCTTGCCAATGTAGTTTATGCTTAGCATGTTCAAATAACACATTGATTCAATGCAAAGAGCACTTAATTAAAATGTAATAAAATATTAAATAACAAGGGAAAAGAAAAAATAATAATAAATTTAAGTATTAGGACAAGAGTAGGTGGTATTGGTTTTGCAATCCAATCTAATCTAATCCACTAAGCATTTGTTAAGTGTTTACTATGTATGTGCAAGGCTCTGGTGAAACAAAGAGAAAATGAAAAATAGACCTTGTCCCCAAGGAGCTGGTCATTTACTGAGGGGCATGACATCTGTTGTGTGTATACATACATACATATATATATATTACATATATATTATATATATATGTGTGTGTGTGTATAATATACATATTTATATCTATCTAGGATACATATTTTATATGTACATATGTAATACATACACATTATGTGAGCTCTGTTATTAAAATGTAAGCTTTAGGGTTAGGCAGGCACTGTTTTCATATTTCTTTTCGGATCCAAGGCTTAGTATAGTGCTTGGCATCTATTAAGTGTTTATTGACTTTATTGATACAAACAGAAAGCACACATATAATGATTTTAAGAGGAGTAGAGATAGAAGATGAACAGCTAGGGAGATCAGGAAAGATCTCCTTTAGGAAGATACACACAAGTGAACCTTGACTAGAAGTTCTAATAGGTTGAAGTAAGAGAGAAAATAGGGGCAGTTAGGTGGTACAGAGGTTAGCGTGTCAGGGTTAGAGTCAGGAAGGCTCATCTTCCTGAGTTCAAATATGACCTCAAACACTTACTAGCTGTGTGACTCTGGACAAATCACTTAATATTGTTTTCCTTAGTTTCCTCACTTGTAAAATGAGCTGGAGAAGGAAATGGCAAATCACATCAATATATTTACCAAGGAAACTCCAGATGGAGTTATGAAGAGTTAGAAACAACTGAAACTACTCAAAACAACAGGAAAGGGAGAGAGCGAGTACTTGTGTGAGGTCATCAAGGCAGGAGAAAGAATGCTGGATTCAGGAAACAGCAAATAAGACAGTATGGCTGGAATACATAGTGAGTGAAGGGGAATAATGTAGAATAAGTGAGTGAGCTTATGAAATGATTTCATTGCCAACCCAAGGAGCTTGCATTTTATCTTAGCAGCACTAAGGAGCCCCTGAAGGCCCTTGACCTGGGGAAAGAAATGATGAGACTTGTACTTTGAGAGATTAGTTTAGCTGTCAGGTGAAAGATGGGTTAAAGAGGGAGGAGCCTGAAGATTAGTCGTCTAATTAGGCTATCCAATTTGTCCAGGGGAGTGTTGCTGAATGAAGAAAATGGCCAGAAGTATGAGATGTTATGACTGCAAAGGATTCATGCTCTAAGGACTTTGGGACAAAGCTTTCGTTCCTGGAATGAAGATGGATCTTCCACTGTGGAATGACAAATATGTATCAGGAGGATGGGAAAATAAGGAATGTCTCAAGTCAAGAAAAGAAGCACAAGCAGCTGAGGAAATGAATACGTGGTTTAGGTCTGGGAAAGGATGCTTATGAATGAATGGGGTTAAAGTTCTTCTGGATTGAAGTTCTGTTTGTATGTAGGTGATATAAAGAAGTGGGGAAAAGGTGATGACCCAAAGGTATCACAAACTCAGTCCTGCTTTTTCTTATGTCATTTCTCTCCTAATTGCTCCCTTCTTTGGAAACAAGCCCTTGCTTTAAGGAATTATGAGCTGCTGGTCAGGAAATGATGAGGGAAATGGGGGCATAATTTCTTTTCCCTTTAGGACCCTTATTACTACTGGTATTTTATTCCTAGCTCTACAGCTCTGCTGCTGGTCATGAATAGGGAATCTACTTGAGATTATGTGCCAGAAAATGAAAGCCCATGATTTGCTTATTCAGCCAGCATCCCATGTTGTCAGGAAGTTGCTAAGCATCAGAAATTCATACCCTTATTCTCTCTGTCTCTGTCTCTGTCTCTCCCCCATCTTTCCTCCCCTCCTTGCCCTCCCCTCCCCTCTTCCCTGTCCCCTTCCATCTCCTAATCTCCCATCCCCTCCCTCTCCTTTCATTCCCTCTCCCTTCCCTCCCCTTCCCTCCTCTCCTCTCCTTTCCTCTTCTCTCTGTGTCTCTGTCTCTACCAGTCTCTTTCCCACACACCTTCCTCTCAAATTCCATTGGGAAATAATATTTATCTGCAAAATTCACTATGGAAATGTGGCATGTGACAGCTGGGGGTGGAAAAAACTTTTTCATTTCCATCTATCCTTCCTAGAGAATGTAAATGGGGGAACTTTTGATCTCCAAGTGTAACCTATTTTAAATTTAAGGAGGATGGTGGGGGAAAGTAGGAATGGCTGTTTAATTTTCTCTCATAAAGGGAAATAAATGTGAGTTTGCTTCTCTGTGGATATCACAGAGGGAGATATCAGCTGTGGGATACATACAGAAAGAATGATGGAAAGATATCGTGATGGAGACAAAGTAAGTTTGGAGATAGAAGATGGAGTGTATGTGTTTCTGGCTTGGGTAACATACAATTTTAGTCAGAGCCATGTGGAGGAAGATTTGATGGAAACTCTGCTCTGTGTAGACTGAGAAATACTATTAATTCAATTTAGGCAATCTCTCCAAAGTAGGTCAGGTGCATTCATAGGACATCAAGCTGCTAGGCAATATTTTTGGAAGCAGAAGTCTGCGACTGCTACCTTTTCACCTGGAAACATGTAAAAAGTACAAATTCCTAACCCATTTTCTTGGGTAAAGGAGATTGCTATGTGGTACACTGTTCTGAGCACTGGTCTAGAGTCAGGAAGAGTTGAATTCAAATGCAACCTTAGATATTTACTAGATGTGTGATCCTGGGCAAGCTACTTAACCTCTGTGTATTTGTTTCCTCAACTGTAAAATGGAGTTAATATTAGCACCCATCTTACAGGGTTGTTGTGAGAATCAAATAAGAGAATATTTATAAAATGCTTAGAACAATGCCTAGCATGTAGTAGGTGCTATATAAGCGCTTCTTCCCTCCCTTTCCTGTTAAATGTCCAGTTGTCCTTTGTGTGGGTTCAGGCTTTTTGCTTATTTTGTCTGGAAGGGTTCAGCTGCTCATCTAAAAGAAATCAGATGAATTAAGCTGAAAATATGTCTGGATTTGATGATGGGAAAGAAATCCATATGTGTGAGATGGTATGGAATGAGTGGGAAAAAGAGGGGGTGATTTTTCAGAGGTCCTGTTACATTTTTCTGGAAAGATGCTGAGAGAAAAGGGCAAGTACAGGGTAATTTATCATTGATTTAGATCAGGAAGGACTTTAAACCTCATCCACCTACCACCATCATTATAAATATAAGGCAACTTAATTCTAGAGAAGTAAATGAATTGTTCATTGTCATATGGCAATCAGGATTTGAACTCCAGGTCTCTGACTCTAAATTCTGTGATTGTTTCACTACTCCATATTGCCTCAAAAGAAAGAATAGGAAGAAGAGCCTCAAAGAAGTGGGAAAAAGTCATTTGCATTTATTGCATCCACAATTTTAATATTGGTCCATCTATCTTTCTTCTGGTCTTCTGGGTCCATCTGGGCTTTCTTTTAGTGTACCAGATGCCCCATCCTTTACCCACTTCCCCATCTCATTTACCTTTTCCCCATCATTTGGCGAAGCATACTGGAAAGCCTGATCCCATTTCTTGATCTGAAAACTCATCTTTTGTGTAATGGCTTTTGTCAAATTTTCCATCAGCCGTTTTTATAGTTGTATATTGTTGGCTCAGGGTCAACAGAGAGAGGCAGGTGAAGGCCATCCTAATGCTTCCTAGATTCTTAACCTGGAACTCTCTTCTCACCCATGCACCTTCTACAATCTCCTAGAACCTCCACCACTCTTCCCTCCAAACCATAAGATACTTTCCTGCTGTTGAGCTGGACAGAGCAATGGTAGCATCTTTCTTTACTGTTGTCTATTACAGGAAATATGTTGTGACAGGGCATTGTCTGTCTACTTACAGCTGGGAGATGAGGAAAAGCTGGGGCAGAAAGTTGTGGTTTTAGGAAGGAATTAGCAGAGATCAAGAAGAAGAGACAACCAGGGAATATAGTTACAGAGCTGGCAGAGATCTTAGAAGTCATTTAATCCAATCCCAGTTATTTAAAAATTAAGAAAATGGAAGTCCAAAGAAGTTAAATGACTTAGATCACACAGAAAGTAAACAGTAGAACTGATAATATAGTGGAACTCAATGAATGATAATAAAATAAAAGTTTACTTTACCAGTGATATTGTGACTTGCTGATTGATTGGTAGGCTCTTTGCCTCTGAAACTTAGTTGAGAAATAGGCTGTAACCGACATGAAAGGAAGGATTTCCATTTAGACGATGGGAGAATTTTGTCAGTGGTGGATTGAAAGTGATTATTGTTATTATTACAAGATGTATTAACTGAGGGCCTGGTACATAGTAAATATATAATTTATATTTGTTGACTGACATTATATTTATCAATACTTTTCAACATGTAAAGCTCTTTCCCAAGCATCTTGTGTGATGCTCATAGCAATGCTGTACCATTATCCCCATTTTACAGATTAAGAAATTGGGGTTCAAGGATGTTTAGTGACTTTCTCATCCTCAAATGACTGGTAAATAACAGAGCTAGGGTCCAAATTGAGGTTTTCTGACTCCAAGGTTAGTATTCTTTCTATCTTATCACACAACCTGACATCTTGTACCAAAGAAACAAAGGCAGGCAAGATGTTCCATCAGGGCCATACACCACAATGTTACAAATGAATGGAGTTAATCAAGGTAGATCCCTGATCAGCTTGAGGAGTTTAGATTGTGAGACTTTGATTATATCTTTCTTTTACAAAAGAAATCTACTTTGGCTTGGTCAGGAATATCTTTTCTGGGATTTGGATATATCCTTAAATGTCACCAATTGAGGCTTAGTTATTGTAAGCCAAAGTTATCCATTTGTGCTGGACTATATATATATGAAGGGGGGGGGTCTTCATTGGATAGGCTCCGTGTGTGGGTATATGCATGAAGATCTAGAGAGACCTGAACATGTCAGAGACCAAAGTTCTGGAAGCTTCTGAGGAGAACCTTGGGATCACTCTACCAGGGAATAGTTGATTTTCCTCTTTTCCTACTCCCCACTATGCCCCTCTCTAAAGACCCCAAAATGCCAGCCTCTATACACAAGACATAACAGTGTTCAGGAGCAGTGGTAGAGTATGGAGATTTAATGGTCCACAAGTTCCTGGACCTAGCCATGGAGAAGCAGTGGCAGAAGAATAGCATAACTATGAATGCTTGCAGTCTTGTAGTTTTAGTGAAAGGAGACCACGTGCCTGAGTGGTGGTAACTGCTGATCTTTGGTCTCTTGGATGGTGGGGAGGAGGAGCATTTCCTAAAAAACAGTTGGGTTCCTAGAGAATTTAGGGACCCAGGCCTATAGAGCAAGCAAGGAAAAGGTTTGGACAACACTATACTGTTGAAGAAGAGAGGATTAGCCAAAGAACAAAAGACCTAGACTTTGCCCTTTTCTGGTATTATGATTTACTTAGTGCAGATCTAATGGCAAGAAAGATGTCTTTTATGCACCACCCCCCAATTTTGTTTCCCTTAGATAAAGAGTCCAAGCCCTTGAGCTAGTGCCACATGATTAGAGGCCTTATTTGCATTCCTGAGGTGAAGGGACATGATGAAATGTTGGGGATTTACTTCTCCAGTAACCCCATATTTATTTTCCTTCTCAGGGGATATTAAACCACAGGGTGGTGCTACAATTCTAGGGAACTCTAGCATATGGGCGGAGAGTGAGTCTCCTCTTCATGGGCTATTACACATCCTTTGCATTTTCTTCATTCTGTCTTTGGAGTGAAATAGAAACTATCATTAAAAAAAAAATCTCCTGTTTTAGAATCAATATTATGTATTGGTTCCAAGGCAAAAGAACAGTAAGGGCTAAGCAATGGCAATTAAGTGACTTGCCTGGGGTCACTCAGCTAGGAAGTCTCTGAGGTCAGATTTGAACCCAGGACTTCCCAATTTTAGACTTTGTTCTCATCTACTCAGCTACCCACCTGCACCCAAAATAGAGGTTATCTTGGACAATAGTATAGTCTATATTATTTCCCATAGTGTTTGCATAGGCATTGGGGACCTTTTATCACCCACATATGTGGAGAACTAAAGTTAAATTATATTTGAGCTATCAAGCTGAAGAGTTATGATTTTCAGAACCATTCCAAAGACTGAAACCAATTAATTTAAGCCAAGAACTTGGGGTGTGAGGTCATAGGTTACACAATCATCATTATACCTGGAATCTAGTATCTTTCTTTCAAGGAATATAAAGGAAAACCCAGTCTATTATATCACCCACACAACGCCCTAGTGAGATAGATTGGGACATGTATTATTCCACCTACTTTATAGATAGAAAATATATTACATCAGGCAGCTGTGCCTTTCTTCTCTACAAACTAACTCTTGAGAATTCCTTTCCTCAGTGTGTTATCATTTGGGAACACACTTTAAAAACATCAACAACCCTTTCTAACTAGACCAAAAAGGTCTAGAGGTGGCAGAGAAAAAGTCTGGTAATATGCTGTCTTATATAAACCCAGATTCCATCTTAGTTACATTGTAGGGTTTGATTGGAGTTGTGTGACCAAAGGACTCAGGTAACTTAAAACTCGATAACATTTATATATTTCTTATTATTTCATCTTCATTTTTGAAACTATTTTTTCCCCTATCCTTACCCATTTTTAGCCATCCTATATAACAATGTATTAAAAAGGAAGGTGAGGGAAAAAGAAAAGTAATTCAGCAAAATCAAGCAACACAATGACTTTGTTTTAGAGCATGTTTTTATATCAATAATCCTTTACTTCTTCACAGAAAGTAGTGTGTGTACAAAATTTCTTATCTTTTCTCTGAGGCCAAGGATGGTCATTATAACTGCACAGTACAGAATAATTTGTAAGCAAGGGATCCCCAGGTAAGAACCACAAACTTCTATGGAGCTGGGAACTTGATGTCTGAGTGGAAAGGGTCATGAGAACCCTTAGAGAAAGGAGAAGAGTCTGATTGAAGAATTATTTGACTATTACTCCCAGCTACCTCAGATATATTACCACTTACAGTAGGAAAGGCTTTATGTCTGAGTAAGTGATACTTCATAAACCCTCACTAGGAGCTCTGGGAAACCTGTTGCCCTGTCTTGCTGTTGGTTTTTGACTCTTGTCATTTTGAGGCACTCTTTTTTTTTGGAAAAATTTATTTAATTGATTAATTTAGAATTTTTTTTCATGATTACAAGATTCATGTTCTTTCCCTCCCCTCCTCCGCCCCTTCCTGTAGCTGACACTCAATTCCACTGGATTTTAGATGTGTCATTGATCAAGACCTAGTTCCACATTATTGATATTTGCACTAGGGTGATCATTTAGAGTCAATATCCCCAGTCATATCCCCATCAACCCACGTGATCAGGCAGTTGTTTTTTCTTCTGTGTTTCTACTCCCACAGTTCTTCCTCTGAATGTGGATAGTGTTCTTTCTCATAAATCCCTCAGAATTGTCCTGGGTCATTGCATTGCTGCTAGTACAGAAGTCCATTACATTCGATTGTGCCACAGTGTATCAGTCTCTGTGCATAATGTTCTCCTGGATCTACTCCTTTCACTCTGCATCAGTTCCTGGAGATCTTTCCAGTTCACATGGAATTCCTCCAGTTCATTATTCCTTTCAGCACAATAGTATTCCATCACCAGCATATACCACAGTTTGTTCAGCCATTCCCCGATCGAAGGGCATACCCTCATTTTTCAATTTTTTGCCACCACAAAGAGCGTGGCTATAAATATTTTTGTACCAGTCTTTTTCCCTATTATCTCTTTGGGGGAACAAACCCAGCAGTAGTATGGCTGAATCAAAAGGCAGATAGTTTGAGGCACTTTTTAAAGATTAGTTTGGAAGGATTATCAGAATGGTTTTAGTTTTCACTGCTACTAAGCTGCCATTTTGGTTCCACCCCCTATTTTTAAATTTTAAACATAGAATAATTCCTAGAATCACTCTTCCTCTAACCTATGCCTTCCCTATCTTTGTTGTAGTAAAGGCTACATTTGAAGGTATAGGCCAGAGCTTGGAATTGTGACGCCTCAGTTGGCTACAAGCTCACATTGGCCCCAGTTAACATGGGAGGCTATGTGGTACAGTAGAAAAACTACTGGTCTTGGAGCTAGAATATCTGGGATCTAGTTCTTGCTTTGTTGTGAATTAGTTGGGTGACAGTTTGGTTAGGTCTTTGAGTATATATTTCTTAACTTGTCAAATTACAGGTTTGGATTAGTTGAGTTTAAGGTCTCATGTTCATATGCTTTAAATCTTTGTCTAAGTTTCTTATCTTCTTTACATTGCTTTATTTGACCACTATCACTATCAGGGTAGAAGAGACGAAATGAAAAGAGATATGCAGGAAAAGACAATATACAGATATCATCTCCCCTTTTTCTTTCCCTTTTAAAATTTGTTGATTTTAGAAATTAGGAGGATATGTATAGTAAGAAACTGAAAATATGGGATTAGAAATTGGGAGAGATATTGGAATTTGAAATATAGATTTGGGAGTCTTCCAAATGAATGTGAGAATTGATGCTATCAAAGGTTTTTATTGTGGCATAGAAGTGATCATGTGTTATTAAACATTATCCATAGGGCTTTGGCAGAGCCTGTCAAACTAGAAATACTTTAAGTGTGGGCACCATGATGAATTTTTAAGCATGAAGGATGAATCCAAGAATAATAATAACTAAATTTTGAATAATAAAAGTAATGTCCAGCATTTATGCCATGCTTTATATTTTGGAAATTACTTTGCATATATTTATTTATCTGATAACATATATAAACATATGCACATTTGGAAAAATTCATAACTAGGTTAGACCCAAGGTGAAAAATATTTCAGCCACAAACACTCAAAAATTATCTACTAGGTTGTAGATTAATTGTAATCCTTGAGGTTTTGAAATATTTAAATTGAAGATGTAGGAGAAGACTAGATCACTGTGGGAAAGAGTATAGAAATGAGAGAATCAATGCCAAGGACAAAACCTTGGAGAGCATTCATATTTAGGGAGAAGGAAGACAAAGAAAGAAGAGTCAGAGATCTAGGAGAAGAACCATGGTAGTATTATGGCCTGGAAACTAAAGAAAAGAGAGAATTATGAGAAAACAGAGATGTTGAAAGGTACCAAATATTTCAGAGAAATAGAATTAGGATCAGGATAAAGGCAGGGGGAAGGTTAATAGGTCTGTGAGTGAGGAGGCCATTAGTGGTATTCAAGAGAATTATTTCAGAGGTATAATGTGGGTGGAAACTAGATTACTAGAGATTAAGTAATGAGTGAACATAGGAAGAATAAGTAGTCAAACTTTTTCTGGAAGTTTGACAGCAAAAATAAAGAAATCTAAGCTAAGGCACAAAAGGATGAAAGAGACCTGAGCATATTTCTAAGCAGACTTAAGGTAGTGAATAGGGAGAGATTAAAAGTACTACAGAATATATAATTGATAGGGAAGGTTTCAGAAGAGAGAGGAAGGAATGGGATTAACAACATGGTTAGAAGAGTTAGTTTAAGGAAGATGCACTTATTTCTCTTGGACAGGAAGGGAGGAGTAGAGGATAGGACATACATAGAATGTTAGAGCTGGGAAAGACCTTGTCTAAGGCCACATAGCTACTAAATGGAAAAGCCAGGATTCAAAGACAGGTAATCAAATTTCTTCACCCTCTTAGGGGCTCTGTTTTCCTAACTCACAGCCAAGACAAGTACTCTATCAGTTATAACAGAGGACATTCAGATAGAATTTGAAATGGGTCAGAAGGAAGTTGAGGAAATTCACTTCAGATGGACTTCATTCTTCCAGTCAAATAAGAAGCTAGGCTATTTGCTAAGAGCAAGGGAGAGGGCCTGGAGGATGGAAGACTTGGTGAATGGTTTGGAATAGCTCTTTTGAGCAATTTGATATAATAAGCGAAAGATTTCTGCATTGAGGGTTCAGGTAAGGTCAGATAGAATTAATTTGTAGTAGAACCACTCAGCATAGTTTTTTGACTTTAGATAATAATAATGCCTGATAGTTTATAAGTGAGAACAGAGAAAAAGGAAAATGGGAATGTCAGAGGTGGGAAGGGTGCTGCATACAGTCACAGGCAAGGGACTTTGGGAAATTACTGACGCCAGAGTTTTCTATGGGTTCATTTGGATAGAATAGGACATATAGCTAATTACTTCCGAGTCTGTGATTCTGAATTTGTGTTCATGCCAACCCTTTTTAATAAACAAAATTCATGGCTCTTTATTCTATTTTTTTAAAAAATCCCTTGAAATACATTTAGATAATGTGGTTAGTTCAATAGATTATCCAGTTTGTGGGTCAGCTGGTCTCTTTTAATCTCCTCTCTTTTCTTACTGTTGTGTGTTTTTTAAGCATTTTGCTTTTCTTAGCACCTCAGTGAATGAGTAAGAAAAGGGAAAGGAAGAATATGGGTGAGTCATCTCTGTTTCTTATTAGCAGCTTTGGTAAAAGATTTGTTGTGGGAGAAAAGTTCATTGTTATGTTTCATTTGTAGCTGTTGGTAAGGGCTTTGAATACTGGAGTTTGCATAGGACTGGAGAAGATGGCATCTCAGCCTCTAAAGAATTTATAATCTAAGGAAAGATTAAGACACACGGAAAGGAGAAATTATTCATCTAAATGAGATTTGGTGACCCTCTGCAGATTTTATGTGTCCGTGTTATCCATCAGGGATGTTGTAGAGAGGATATTATAAGAGGCTGTGTGACCTAATGAATAAGGTGTCTGATTGAGGGCTCAAGTCCTGGAGGAAGCATTGCACAGTGGAAAGTGTTCTGGATTTGAAGTAAAAAAGACCCAAGTTCAAGTTCTGCCTCTGACATTTATTTCTGTCTGTTTGGTCTCCGACTTCTCATCTCTAAATAAGGGGTCATGGGACTAGATGATCTAGTCCTTCTGGTTCTAAATTCATGAGCTGATAAGCTCGTGGAATGCCTTCCTAAGCTCTGGATTGACTAATTGACTTAAAAAATAACACTGAACTTGGTGTCAGAACACTTGGAAATGAATCTTGGCCTTGCCATTTACTAGATATGTGACCTAATTTAATTCATTTCCCTTCTTTGTGACTCATTTTCCTCATCATATGTTATGCCATCCTTCTCCTGGGCTCGCTCTTCCAACTTGAACTTTAACTGACAAGCTGGGCTCCTAGAGCCGCAAGTACACCTTGTGCTCTGGGGATAAATGTGTGGTTAGGACCTACTCCTAACACTCTAGTTCATTAGCCCCACCCTGGGATGTTTCCCATTAACAGTCAGTAGCCTAAATTAATTTTTAAAAAAGAATGTACTCAAATGATTTCATAAGAACAATGGTTATAAAGCATCCCCCCTAAAAAACAACAACAACAACAAAAAAAAAACCCAGGCAGATACAGACTTGAACAATGGTAGGGACACATATATGAGGCATACAAAGTTAAGGAAACTTTCCAGTTCTAAAATGGAATGGCCTTAATGTTGTTTCTTCTTCTATTGAGTCTTCACAAAGGGCACCATGTAGTAGAGTTTCAGTGTCAGTCATGGAAGAGACATTCTCTTACTAGGCAGTGCTGGTTTCTCACAGAACACAGCCTCTCAAATGGATGGATGGCTCAGTTGTGCTTGCTTCTTGTAGGGCATGGCACCTTTTCTAGACAGAGGAGACTGGGCATGTCATTCAGCCATTGAACTGGCACCTCCCAGGGCATAGCTGCTACAGGGTTGGGTTGGGCATGTCATTCAGCCATTGAACTGGCACCCCCCAGGGAATAGCTGCTGCAGGGTTGGGTTGGGCAGGTCTTCACTCCTGGTCTGGTTGTTTCTATTGGCCTCTTCATATCCAGTTGAGATACCCAGAGACATACTCTCATCTAAATTGTAGAGAGTTTCATTGACAACTACAAAAGACCTCGCCCTTACATTTTGTTGTCCCTGTCATTGCCTCTTCTGACCTTAAATTTTGCTGAAGTGTTAAATAGTGCATACTCTTACCTATAAAACAAAGGGGCCAAAGAGGTGATCTCTAAGGTACTTCTAAGCTCTGGAGAATGACCCTTCCAGCAAGTGATCTCATTTTCACTTTACTGAAAACATCAACTCCTCTCTTATTGACATCAAAATTTCTCAAAATCTTCGAATGCTGTAATGAAAAGAACATGGCACTTGGAGTTGGATAATGCAAGCAGAGTCTAGAGATACAAAGTTCCCTAACATGCTGTGATTGTGTTTCTTGCAAGTCTGAGATTCTGTGATTCAATGATTTTGTTTAGTATCCCTCATGATTGAGAGTTGGGTGGATATGGATTTCTAGCTCATGTGGAGCCCATGTAATAAATTTCTACCTCATAATCTTTTTGCTCTAAATGTGGGCATGAAAAGAGAGTTCACCAGGTTCCTCCTTACTATGTTAACTATGGCACTGGGGTTCCAGATGAGATCACCTCTATAATTGTCAAGGTCTAGGTCTGATCTTTTTTTACCCAGAGATCATTTTTATAACTCATTTAGGATTTTATTCATTCCCACATTTAATTCCTTTGTTCTCTCTTTACCATATAGCTTATATTTACTTCCCCCCTCCAAGATTTCTTTCCTTTCCTGTCAATGGAATTTAACTTTATTTTCTTTAATTTAAATCATTTAAAATAATTACAAAACCTCAACACTCTCAAGCCATCCCAATTCTTGTTTCTCCTGCAACTGAGGAGCTCTAAAATCTTTGGTTTTATACATATATTGGGATATATGTATAATATATATATGTATATATATGCATATATATGTGTATATATATATATAAAGGTTTATTGATAAACCTTTGTTAAGCACCTACTATGTTCCAGGTCCTATGCCAAGTCTGTGTACTCTAGGGGATGGGGCAAGGGGAAATTAGGAAACTATGTCTTAGATCAGTGATGGGCAAACTTTTTAAAGAGGGGGCCAAAGGAAAGGAAATGCTCATCTGTCAGTCTGTTTCTAAGGCAGCTCTTTAGAAGTTTCATTGTACTGTATCCTACTCATTGTATTTGTCAGATTAGGAATAATGTAGCATGGTGGGCTAGAACATTTCAGGGGGCCGCATCTGGCCCGCCGGCCGTAGTTTGCCCATCACTGTCTTAGATGATCATAAGTTTCCCAAGCTACTGGAGGATGATAAAACTCTAAGGGAGTGAGGGGGATACCTAAAACACAAGGAAGTACCCCCTCTAAATTTTTTACTCTGGAGTACAGCCCTATTTAATGCTTTATTTTACCTTCTAATTTAATGAACTCTTGGGACTACTGAACAGTTATTTGACTTCACCCTTTAAAGATTTAGTAGATTACATCTAGCTCCTAATAACACTTTTATCTTAATTTTAAAATATCTCCCACCAATGGACCAGGAGGCTGTTGGCTGCCTTCATTTTCAACATTTTTTGATGTGTATGTGTGTGAATGTGAAGTATTGTCTTTAAAAAACATTGAAGTTTCAAAGCAGGTGGGGTGTGGGTTAAACACCGTTCTAAATGGCAGGCCTGCTGTTCATGGGGAGGAAGAGTGGCCTGGAAGTTTAAAAATAACCTGAACATTATAGACTCCTGTGCGTTCTACAGCCCAGAGCTTTATGAGCTTGTGGGAGTTTTACCTGCTGGAGTGCGGGCAAGAAAACAAGTCAAGAAGCAGGAGGATTTGGGTTTGCTAGATCCTTCCATGGCATATGCATTGAAAGCCGTTCCCCACCCACTCACCTCCCACCTACCCCTCCGTTCCCCTTTACAGCCATATCTGATTTTCAGGATCAATGTTCCCGAATGGTGGATTTTTTCTGAGCCTAAAGCATAAAAGGATAATACTGATGATTCCAATGGCTTTTGATCGCCCCATCCTGACCTCCACCACACACCCTTCAGTGTTGAAGTCATTTGCCTCAGGAGATAGTGAGTTCTCCAACATGGGAGACCATCCAACAAAAGGCTGGATGGCCATATTGAGAGATGTTACAGAAGTAATTCATACTTTAGGTATGAGTTGAACTAGATGACTTCAGTCATCCCTTCCAGCTTTACGAATAAATTTATGAAGAGGCACCTTAGAGGCTCATTGATTTGAGAGCCAAGCCCATTGACGGGAGGACTTGGGTTCAAGTCTAGCATCAGATACTTCCTAGCTGTGTGATCCTGGGCAAATCACTTGATCCCTATTGCCTAGCCCTTACTACCCTTCTGCAATGGAATCAATACACAGGACTGGTTCTAAGACAGAAGGTAAGGGTTTTAAAAAAATAATAATTCTAGGTATCAGGGAATGATTTGTTCAGTGTTAATGGAGCTGGCTAGATGCTGAGCTGAGGCTCAAATGTAATTTTTTCATATATGTTTTCTTTGTCTCCTCCCCAATCCTAAATGTTATATCACTGATATGTACAGCAGAAAGCGAAGAATTAAAGAACTCATAAATGACTATTTTAATAGAGAATGCATGGGAAAATAGCATAATAGGGAGCTTCAGTGTTCCCTGTATAAAATAAGGCACTAGTAGACCCTTCTGGGTAAAGATCTGGCTTTTCTGTGACAGAAAACAGATGTCTACAGGGTTCCTCCCAGTTCAAACCCTGGAACCTCTGACCATTAACACTGACGGGTTTCTAAAGGCAAAAAGAAGAACAGAGTGGGGGTGATGACTTATAGGGATCACTCTTGATGTGAGTAATAGTGATTTATAGATCATGGACAGGTCAGAACACTTTTGACCTGGACTTCTTTACAGGCCATTCTGACAAAGTACAGCCCAGCCCCCGTGAGCTCTCTGAGGGTCCTTGGTCTTCAAGGGTCCACCATATAAGGGCTCCTGTCCTCCACGATCTTTGGGTAACGTTCTGGTCCCTGTTAGCCTCTTATATGAATTAGTTGGATATAAAGTACATCATAAAATAAATTGACAACCTAGGATTAACACAATAACTCACTTATGATTAGTATAGTAACACAACTACTTAAAATTGCTCTAACAATACACATATTTGAAATTATAACTCAGGCTGGGATGACATTATTATCTGGTTATATACACAGACTCTTGTCTGGGAATATATTTTCACTAAAAATCACATAGTTATAAGGTGTCAAACCAAAGAGATTCTTAAGTTAATAAAATGAAGACAGTTTTAATTAGTTAACTTTTCCTTTTTACATTCACCCCTTAGATAAATCTGGGAGTGGGCCATTACAATCTAAATGCACAGGGCACTCCTCTCTGGGTGACACATAGACCAGAGGGGGCTTTCCCCTCCTGAAGTGTACAGATGACAATTGAGGAAGAGGAAAGGAAAGGAAAGAGTCAGAAGTCATTAGAGATGCTGGTAGAGAAGTATCAGAGACTACTGATGATGGGTGTTGCTGGATTGACAATTGTTGATCTGAAGTGGTGGAAATGTTCTTTTCTTGAGAGTTGTCCACAGGAAAGAGCATCCTTGGAAGTAGTTTCATAAAACTGTCCTATTATCTAGACGGTTCTTCAGGTATAATGGATGTTATATTAAACGAGTCAGTATCTGATTCATTACCAGGTAAAATCTGACACGTAACAAGTGGTGAAAGGTGTAAATACTTTTGCAAGAAGCCATATTGGATCAGGATAGTTGCCAGTTACTGAGGTTGGAATGCAGAATGCAGGGGTGGCATGAGCTGGCATGAGACCAAAAAGTCTGTTGAGAGCACTCTATAAATTGTTATGTCATTGGTTATGTTCTTGTTCAGTTTTGCTTTATTGTCCTTGTTCATGTATTTTGCATGTAAAACCCCTACTTTCTCAGTTATTTCTTTCCTATATCCTGTCTTAGTGTGTAGGCAAGTTAGAATTTAATTAAGGAATAGCATAAAAGATAGTTTTATTATTTTGGAGGTTCAAAGACATAGGGGGTAGTAGTTTTAGCTAGTATAGAATAGTGTAAAAACTTAGGAATAAATAAGTATACAGAAGTTTTTAGGATTAAAATTCTGCCAAAAAATCAGCATAATTGTAAATAATTTTGCAAGAAGCCATGTTGTGCCAGGATAGTTGCCAGTTACTGAGGTTGGAATGCAGAATGCAGGGGTGGCATGAGCTGGCATGAGACCAAAAAGTCTGTTGAGAGCACCCTATAAATTGAGACTGATTTCTAGCCTCAGGATCTCAGTCTTGAGAATGGTGGGAGGGTTTCAAAATTGTCTCTTAGCTAAGGTTAACTTATACCTTATAGGATTAGTTACCTAGGCTCACTGTTTATCCAATGCTATCAGCATCCATTCCTATACATCATCAATATTATACAACTTTCTAAACATCAACAAGAAGATAAATATTGAAGATCGACTCTGTTAAACCAAGCCAACTTGAACTGAGCTAGAACATCAAGCAACTGGAGTTAGGCCTTAGGCTGACTAAGGCAATTTGCCTGGCAGGCTCAGTGAATCAGCTTCACCTGAAAACTCCAGAAGATTTATAGGCTTAGTTAGTTAAACAAGGTTCTAGGATTCATTCCTAATCCCTCTTTCCTCTGTATTTTAGCCCATCCTTTCCTTAACCCTGTTTACTTTCATTAAATAAATTAAAAAGAAAGAAGCCTGTACTGACCTGATCTGTGCTAATGATTCTTAGGGGAAAGTGTCAGTTAAAAATTCTCCTTTCTATCATGAAGCTCATTCAAGTGCTTATTGATCTTCTATTATCAGGATCAATATCAAAACAAACAAATAGCAGTCAGTTATAACATCTTTAATAGTTGGAGTTTATTAATATTCATTTCATCTAAAGAACTAAGTTCTCTTAGCACTGACAGTTGGGGAAGAATATTTTGCTTCCTCATTTACCAGTTGTAAAGGAGGAATCAATTGAGTTGTGGGGCCTGTCAGCTGATTTAACACAGACCCCCATCTAGCTGCAGAGTCACTGAATCTTCCTTAAAGCAACCTCATTCACTTGTGTTAAACCACCTAGATAAGAGGTCTCAAAACCTCCTTTTCAAAGGACAAGAGCAATTACTATTCTTTAGACTCTCAAAATGGGACCTGGATGTGGACACACAAAAGAGAGCCCATTGTCCTAGTATAGTGGCACAGAGGATGATATTTGTTATACTCTTTGTTGGAAAGGACATGGCTTGGTTTAGAGCTAAGACTGAGGAGATAGAATTCAGAGAGCTTACAAAGCCTCTTCATCTTGCTCCCCTTTGGAGCTTGAGCAGTCTTAACATGAGAACAATGAGTTCAGGAGTCTTTCTCTACTTTGCTGGCAGTTGGAGTTGTCAATATTATCTGGAATGGTACAACTCAGTGGAATTGCTTGTCAGCTCTGGAAGGGGGAAGGGAAAAGGAGAGGGAAAGAAAATGTATCATGTAAATATGGAAAAAATATTTTTAAAAATAAAATTAAAAAATATTACCTGGAATGGTTCTTCTCTGGCTGCCTGAGTACCTCCAGTCCTGTGGAGGTTTTTCATATAGATGTTGTCAGTTGGAAGAGTGGTCACCAAATGTAACTTTCCTAAGCCTGTTGGTTATAGGATTGACATGTATGGCAAGAAGAACAAATATAAGTAGTAATAAGGGAAATGCCAGGGGCATTTTACAGTAATTTTCTCAATATTAATATTAATTTTCAATATTCTGTCTTAAATAGCAAAGTCTTACAATAGGCTCAAATATCAATTTTTTAGGACACACCTAATATGATTTCTTAACATCTACCTAAAATAAGCAAGGTAGCTGTCAGAGATCAGTCACTCATCAAACCTCATCTTTTAGGCCAGCATGCAAGAAAAAAGGAAGTAGTGGAGATCCATCCATAAAAGGGACAAAAGCCACAGGTTTTAACACAGGGTAGCAGCAGTAGTTTGCATGTAGCTAATGATCAGATGAAAACCTGAAGTAAAAGCAATCTTTAATCAGTTACATGGAAAGAAATGACAAATCTAAAGACATCCAAGTTCGTTCAAGAATCTAAAAATTCTAAAAGGATTGGCTGTAAGAAATACAGGAGCCCCTAGTTCAGCTGTTTGAATAAATTCCAAGGAAACTCTCAGAAAAAGGGGTAAGGCAACAATTTCTAATGTCTTAATTCAAAATGGAATCAATATTGAGGTTTTCAACTCCAAGGTTTGACTGGACTATCAGGTTGTCCCACTAATGGAATGAGTTCTACCCTATGAAGAAACTGTACTAACTTTTCACCTAAATAGTCTCAGGTGTTCAGATTCATATATAATTTCTTTGAAGTATCCATTTCTAGAGTTCTAGAGTGTGTTTGAAATAAAAGGAGTAACAGGAGTATGGTGGAGCTATGATCAAGTTAATAGCAATAGTTCAGGTGAATTTATAATATTGCAGAAAGAAAACACTGGAGTAGAGTATCTCTCTTATTTTTTATAAGGGAAAAGTAAATTCTAAATTCCAAGTCTTGACTCTGATTTTTGCCTAAGTAAGGCTAATCTTTTTTTTTATTTTAAACCCTTAACTTCTGTGTATTGGCTCCTAGGTGGAAGAGTGGTAAGGGTGGGCAATGGGGGTTAAGTGACTTGCCCAGGGTCACACAGCCGGGAAGTGTCTGAGATCAGATTTGAACCTAGGACCTCCCGTCTCTAGGCCTGACTCTCAATCCACTGAGCTACCCAGCTACCCCTAAGGCTAATCTTTTGAAGAAATTATTAGTGTCTGGATGTAAAATTCTTAAGAGTAGTCCCCACATACTATTATTTGACTATACCCAACAACTAATTAGTTAGCTTCTTAAAAACTTTTTACATATTTTAACTTCACTGAGTTTTAACTTTTCTCATGCCAGGCTAAAAAGGAAGCCTGCTCTGTCCCAGTGCTTGCAGCGGTTTCCAAAGTGATCTGTCAGGTGGAATAGATCTTAGCTCACTTTTTTTCCCCTAGCAAATTTACAGCTTGTGTAAATAGCCTGAGAATTTTTCTTGTGTATAAACAAAACAGGGAAATAGCAAGTTCAATATCTGAAGATCCAGGTTCCTGATAGTTTGGATATGACCTTCAGGATTCTAACTGACCCTATATGAATGTATTTAACCAATATAAAATGTTTCTAGTGATCAAATAAGTGATTTTAAAGGCTTCTTTCAGAGCAGCATAATTCATACTAGTTTAAAATTTTTTTAAATGGAACAGACCATGACAAAGCTGAAACAGAAGTCAAACACAAGTAAAGTTATTCCTTTCCACTGAACAAGTGAGTCCCTAGCAGAGTAAATTTACTCTGAGTCTTTCAAACAAAAAAAGAAAAACCCCATGTTCTTTGTTGCTTTCTCATAGATGAGAGTGGCCTTCCTTGAGGGAAAGCCATCCTCTGTTATGAGGGATATTTGAAAAAATGAGTACTCATCTAGATAACCTTCCTCAGAATGAGGAATGTCTCTAGCCAAAAATCATTTCATTTTTGTCCAACTCCAATTTTAGTTGGTCCAATTTTGGTTAGTTCAATTTAGGTAGAGTTTTTGTTCAATATAAAGGAAAAACTTCATAACTAGGGCTTTTTGAAAGTGGAATGGGTTGCTTCAAATGATGTGGTGAGTACCTATCTATTCTATTCTGCCAACTAGCTGTCCTTCTACTATTTAAAAAAAGTAAACTCGAATCAGAAATACGTGTGTGAGTGTGTGTGTGTGTGTGTGTGTGTGTGTGTGTGTGTGTGTGTATCTGTCTGTCTCAGGGATTTTCCTTCCCTTTCGATCCCTTCGCTATTCTTTCATTCCCTCTTCTTTTCCTCCTCTCCCTTCTCCTCTCTTTCCTTCGCTTTTCATCCTTCAAGCTGGGTATCTGAAAGCTTTCAGTGCCACAAAGTGATCTGATGCAAGGAAACATGATCAATGTCCTTTAATGTGGTTCCTTATCTGGGTTTGGATCTGAGTAACATGGCTTAACTGTGTTGGAGTTCCTGTAGTCTACTGCTGGACTAGACTCAACCACTCTTAGCCATCTGGGAAGTTCTGCTGGCTCAGAGTAACAGAACTGAAGGCCCCAATATGGTTTAGAATTCCTACCTTGGCTATTTAATTTTGGGGATCCAGATTGGGTTAATGGCTAGACCTGATGCTGCCCGCCTTCTGGGTCAGAGACAGAGAGTTAATTCTTTCTTCTTCACATTCTCCATGCTGGGTACACAGCCAAGAATCCACAAACACTCCTTATCCTAGAAGTTTTGGGTTCTATCCTTAATCTTCCCTGGATCCATGACCCAGAACTACATAATAAGTGACAGAACTACTAGTCTGAAGCAATTCCAATACACTGTATAAAGCTAGTCTCATCTGTATAAATCTAGGACCACTTGTTGTCTGGGTACAAGATTTTCCTTGTGCTGTTCTTGGTTAGATTCAAGGTCTTCTCTATTTGTCTCTCTTGGCTAACCTACACTGGAAAACTGACTCACTATGATTTTTATTCAATTTCCTAATCAGGCTGAGGTTTAGTGCATTTTATAGATTTGTTTGGAGTAATTGTGGTGGTTAGCCCAAATGTCCTTCCCTCTACCCATCAAGTATTTAGTAAGTACCTATTATGACCCTAGCCCTGTGTTATATGCTGGACATACAAAGGAATGAACAAAAAAATAGTCCCTGACCTCAGAGAGCTCACAGTCTAGTGGAAGAGATAATATGCAATATTATATAAACATAATATATATAGGATAACTAGGAGATAATAATCAGAATGGAGGTACTAGCATTGATTCTTTGATCCTGGAAAGAGCATCTTCCAGAAGATGGAATTTTAGCTGAGGCTTTAATAAGCCAGGGAAGGTATGAAGAAAGAAGGTAGGAAGGAAGAAAACAAACCAAAAAAGGTGCTTACCTTCTGGTGGTGTCCTGTCAATAGAAATCTTGGAACACCATAATTCAAGGGAATTTGCCACTCTAAAGGTAAGAAATAAATAAATATTATATATACCAGGATCCTGCAACTTGAATTCAGATAAATCATTCCAATTTCTAAACCACTGCTTTGCTTTGGAGGTGGAACCAAGTCCCTATTCACCAAGCCCAGCTCCAGGAACAGGGTCAAAACTTCAGGAGATCCAAAGGGCATTAGAGAGAAGCTTTGTGGGTATCAATAACCCAGGGTCTACTATCAATGCTATTATCCTGAAAAATTTTTATTGGAAAAAGAGATAGACTGATCATGTATCAAGAACAATGGGCAACAGATCAGTCTGGAAGTCTCTCATTTGCAGATGAAGAACCTGAGACCTAGAGGAGTTAACTGACTTACCCAAGATCAGATTGTTAGTAAATGTTAAGAGTTCAGATTGAAATCTGGCTTCTGTAATGCCTAGCTCTGGGGCAACTAGGTGGTGCAGTGGATAGAACACTGGGCCTTCAGTCAGAAGCCTTTAGTTTAAATCCAGCCTAGACTCTTAATAGGTTGTGACCCTGCCCTGGGTAATTTATTTACCCTTTGCCTGCCCTCAATTTCCTTGACCTTAAAATGAGAATAACAAGAGCACCTACCTTTCAGGGCTGTCATGATGATCAAACAAGATAACATCTGTAACGTGCTTATCATGATTCCTGGCACACAGAAGGTGCTATTTAAATACTTATTCTCTTCCCATTTCCAGTCCTTTCCCCACTGTACTGTCCTACACTAGATCCCAAAGAATTTTAGAAATTCCAGATAAAGATATTCAATCCCTTGGACAGATATTAATCATGGAATTTTTGTTGTTGTTCAGCCATGTCCAACTCTTTGTGACCCCATTTGGGGTTTCTTGGAAAAGATTCTGGAGTGGTTTGCCATTTCCTTCTCCAGCTCATTTTATAGATGAAGAAACTGAGGCAAACAGGGTTAAGTGACTTGCTAAAGGTCATGTACCTAGTAATTGTCTGAGAAGAGATTTGAACTCATGAAGATGAATCTTCCTAACTCTAGGTCCTTTACTCTATCTACTATGCCACCTAGCTGCCAATGTATGAAATAATGTCACATATAAGACTAAGATTACATCATAGGTAAGAATAACACAGGATGAGAAAGTGTAGGTATGTAACATCTACACTGATGAAACCATAAATAAACTGGAAGAGTTAAGTCATTTGGCTGTGGTACTACCTCTTGCTTATTTGAAGCAATTTCATTATAAATAGAGATATAACAGTTGTGGAGGAGATGAGAAGGTCAAGAAAAGTCCCATATCAGAGGTGATACCTAAGCTGTGCCAATGAGTTTTATAAGAAAGGTCAAGCCTGTAGCTACAGATTTGGGAATCATTTTTTGAAGAGGTAACATGAAGAATAATTGAAATTGTGGAAGTGGAAATGTTGTTTAAGTTAAAAATTCTTAAAGAGAGAATCAGAAGGCTGTCTATTGATACCATGGGGAAACCCAAGAGAGTGAGGGGAGGAAAAAGAGCCAAGGAGTAGTTATTAGAGAAGTAGGGAGGAGGCTAAAATATACCATCAAGGGGATCAAAGAAGAAATTTAAGAGAATGGCAATAGTTACTATGATACATGTTGCAGAAAAGACAAAGAGAGTTAAGAACAAATAAAATAAACTTAAAAGTCTAGTGAACTTGAAGAATGCGGTCCACTGAAGAGTAGAGAGGAGCACAAACCAGCAATCAATGAGTCATCAAATAACCTCTCCTTCATTTGCAGCTAGACAGGTAAAGTTTGTAAAATGAGTGTCCAGTTCTTATCATATGGAGATCCCTTATTCACTCTGATATGTTTTATATTAGGTGGGTATAAACAATTGCTTACTTTAAGAAAAAGAACAGTAGGAGAGAAAGGGAAAGATGTGTACAGGTTATAGCTGAATCAATCTTTGGATATTTCTATCCCATAATCTTTGAAAGGATGCCAAACAGAGAGCTATTTAGTTCATTATTGAGGATTTCAAACTTCCATTCAGATTTATTTTATGTAGTAAAGTGCTGCATTTGTTATTGACCTCCAAAGAAGTTATTAAATTGAGAGGCATCATTCTGAAACATTAGGTATGATATGGACCAATCAATATTCTTTTTAAAAAAATTAATTTAGAATATTTTTCCATAGTTAAATGATTTGTATTTTTTCCTTCTCCTCCACCCTTCCCCCCACAGCCAATGAGCAATTCAACTGGGTTTTTACATATATCATTGATCAAGACCTATTTCCATATTATTAATATTTGTAATAGAGTGATCATTTAGTCTACATCCCCAATCATATCCCCATTGAACCATGTGATCAAGGAAATGTTTTTTTCTTCTATGTTTCTATTCCCACAGTTCTTTCTTTGGCTGTGGGTAGTGTTCTTTCTCAAAAGTTCCTCTGGATTGTCCTGGATCCTTGCATTGCTACTAGTAGAAAAGTCTGTTACCTTGGATTGTACCATAATGTATCAGTCTCTGTGAACAATGTTCTCCTGGTTCTGCTCCTTTCACTCTGCCTCAATTCCTGGAAGTCATTCCAGTTCACATGGAATTCCTCCAGTTTATTATTCCTTTCAGCACAATAGTATTCCATCACCAACAGATACCACAATTTGTTCAGCCATTCTCCAATCAAAGGGCATCCCTTCATTTTCCTCAATCAAAATCCTTTTGAGTAGAAGTTTAAAATGGAACTTTCCGCTCCTCAAAGTCTTCCCTTATTCCCCTTCCAAACTCTCCTCCCCCTTCCCCAGCCATGAGTGATCATTTTTTCTTTTGAACTCCCATAGCACTTAACTTTATCTCTTTCTTATTACTCTTTTCTACTTTTTCCATGTTTGGTTTGCCTTTTAGATAGTTTGTCTTTCTTTATAGAGGTCAGAAATTGGATTTTTAGCTCACTTCATTTTGCATCTTCTAGTGTTCCTGGTTTCAATTCCAGGGAATATGATGCATGGCCAAATACCACCTGATATCTCTCCCCCTGCTTTCTTGACCCCTTTATTGTCTCTCCCTTTAGATTGTAAACTCTTTGAGGGCAGGGACATTCTTTTAATTTATCGTATGCCCTGTACTTATCACAGTGCCTGGAACATAGTAGGTGCTTAATAAATGTTTATTTGATTGGTTTATTGGATATAATTATTATTATTGGGTTCTTCTATTTATTTTCAATGTTACCTTTTAGAAGTCACTTAAACTCTATGAGCTCAATTTCCTTATGAGTTAAATGAGGAGATGGTGTTAAATGATTTCCCACAGTCAATTTGAACCCTAATTGATATTCTTAATATGTAAGTCTGACCATGTCACTCCTTTGATGACAAAAAGCTTCAATAGTTTCCTATTGCCTCAAGGATAAAATATAAATCCCCCCCATTTGCCATTCAAAGCTTTAAATTGATCTGGCTGCAAGCTGTCTTCTGGACTGACTTCTCATTACCCTTCTTTTTCCATTCTATGTTCTAGTCAAATTAACCTACTTTGCTTCTCCCTATAAATAATATTCCATCTCCTGCCTCTATGCCTTTGTGAAGGTTGTCTCTCATGCCTAAAATCCTCTCCCTAGTGACTTGAAATCTCCTAGCTCTCAAGGCTTGACTCAAATGCCAATCCCTTCAAGAAGATCCTTTCCATTGGTATCCCATGGTCCCACCATCCAAACTATTTTGCATTTACTTTGTAGAGATTTTTTGAGTGATTATTATTACTATTACTTTCTTATTTATTTGCATACACTGTTGCCTTCTGTAAAATGTCAACTTTTTAAAGGAATAGACTTTTTTTGTATTGATCTTTTCATTCTCATTCTGGGGCAAATAATAGGTACTTAAAAAAGAAAATATTTACTTTATGCCTTAGTATCAGTTCTAAGACAGAAGAGTGGAAGAGTGGCAAGGACTAGGCAATTGGGGTTAAATGACTTACCTAGTGTGATGTGAGATGGACAAGAGATATACATATCTTAGAAGACTCTGTATCTGGAGATAAGAAGAGTGGAAAGTGGAAGGCTCCCATGAGAAAATTTGAGTGTAGTCAGAACACCCATGGTAGAGATTTTGGAAGCTCTAGGTGACCAGTAAAGCATAATAGTACTCAGAGCAGGACACCTGAGGTTCAGAGACTGTAAGGAACCTGCCACTCTGTCTTGAGATGCCCAAAAGGGTGTTTTTTGAAGATTTAGTACTCCGAAACTCAAAGAAGCAGGGGACCTAACTCAAGGAGGTCAGTGCAGGGAGTCAGAAAACCCAGGTCAAGATTAAGTAGGGTTGACTGCCACATTCAGAAATGTAGCAGGGAACAGAACCTGGATCTGGTACAAAGCCCCCATTCAGGAACAAAAGCCAGAGAGATGAGTAAATAAAAGAAAGCACTAACTAGTATAAAAATTATAGCAATTCTAGAAATCTCTCAAAAGAATAAATAACTCCATAACCTTAAGCAAATACTCAAAGAGAAAAAAATTATTTCCCAGAAGTATTAAAAATACTTAGAAAAGAATTGGAAGGAGAATAAGTAGAATAAAAGATAAAATGGTAAACCTTACTCAAGAAATGGAACCCCTAAAAACTTTAATAGACTAAGCAGAATTCATTGATGATGAGAAAGTGAGAAATAATAGAATATAATCAAAAAACTGAAAAAATATAAAAAATAATTGATCTAAAAATAGGCCAAGGAGAGATAATTTAACAACCATTGGACACTGAATACCATGATTAAGGAAAAGCCTAGACGCCGTATTTCAAAAAAATTATAGATGAAAACTGCTCATATCTATTAGGATCAGAGAGCAAAGTGAAGATCAAATATTCCACTGAACATCTCCTGAAAGGAACTCAAAAGGAAAAGTGCCAGGAATATCATTGCCAAAATCCAGAGCTTCCATGTCAAAGAACTACTGAAAGAATCTAGAAAAAAGCAATCAAGTATGGTGGAACCACAGTTGGGAACCAGAGAATAGTTGGCAGCTTCTACTTAAAACAAGAAGCAATTTTAGGATATGAAATGAAGAATAATTTGCCTCGCAAATTGAGCATAATCACACAAGGGGGGGAAATGGATTTTTAATGGAATAGAGAATTTTTAAGCATTTCTGTTGAGAATACCAAAGATGAATAATACATTTACAATATAAACACAATAGCCCAAGAAAATCTAGAATGGTATTTGAGCAATTGTGAAAAGCTAAAAGATACTGCAATGATAAGACTTTAATGGGGGAGAATAAAAAAATTCCCCTTCAGAACTTAATATCTTCAAAAATTATTGATGGATTTAAATGCAGGTACTGGGATGAATTGGTTCTGATCTAGGATTTGAAAAAGGTGAAGAGAAGGGAAGGTAAAAAAGAAACTTACTAGTGTAAAGGGAAGAAGGATATGAAACTTACTATATTATAATTAGATTGCATATAAAGTAGATTATACAGATATGGATGAAGTGATAGGATGAGAAACTATAAGATGAACCTCATGCTTATCTAAACAGACAAAGGAGGGTTAAATATGAATATACACATTTAGAAAAATGTAAATCTCAATAAAGAAACAAGTGGATAATATTAAGAAACAGTATCTTATAGCATCTTGATATTGGAGAGGGAATAGTCATAAATAATGACCTAAAATCTAATATGGGTGTCTTAGAATGCTTCTTAAACAATTGAACAATGACTGAATAAGTTGTGATATATAAATGTAATATAACATTGCATCATAAATGATGAAGCAATTTCAGAGAACTCTGGTTAGAATAGACAGATGCAGAGTGAAGTGAATAGAATCAGGAGAACAATTTATTCAGGAACATGGTAAATTAAACCCATTTGGAAAGACTTAACTCTGATCAGCATAATGATCAATGTTATATTTGCAGTGGATCTGTGATGAATCATGTTCTCCTACTCTTGACAGAGAGGTGATGAATACAAGGTGTAGAGACATACATTTTTAGACAAGGAAACTGAGCGTGTTTATTTTTATTGACTATGTTTATATGTTACAAGGATTTTTTCTTTCTTTTTCTTGTTTATTTTAATGAAGGGGTATGGTTTAGTGTTAGAGGAATTAAAATAGTGATAAAAATAGTAGAATCTTGTACCATTTTAAAAAATGGATAGAAGAGAACAGAGGGAAGTTCAGAAGAAAACAGACAAGTAGGACAGATTTAAAAGTAATATGTACAATTTATTACATTTTCTTTAAAAATAAATGGTAGGAAATGAAAATTCATGGTTTCATATAGAATCTTCTTTTTTGTGTTCTATTGTGTGAACTAAAATGATATATATTTAAAATGGTATTTATGTTCAGAATTTTTAAAAATTCTAAACAACCCAGCTAAACCCAGGGCTTTGTTTTTGTTATCGAAGGTATAATCACTATAATTTTTTGAGTACTAGGGTAAGAGGACTTCCTAACCAAATAAAAAACTACTACCACAAAATCTGGTCATATAGCAATATCTCCTAAATTGAGAATTTATGAAATTGGAACAATTTTTCATTTTGTGAGGTTCCAATCTCTTCTCTCTGGGCTCATTTAATTAGTGACCTCCGCACTCAGTGTCCAGTGCTTTCCCTACTCCCCTTTCATTAAGGCATAAATGAATGATAAACCTTTTAGTAATCTCAGGGGGTACTTGCATTGAAATGGAGAACCTAAGGCCTCAGTGAACTAGAAGGGAACAGCATTTCATTATACCTGAGCTCCTTTTCTTAAAACTTCTCTATTAAGGTAATTATCTATTCTTCCTTCTGACAAGGTTGTTTCTACTTCTATGCCATTTATATTTTAAGTTTGCCCTACTTCTAAGCATTAGTGGCCCAGACCATAAATAACTCCATAATATTGCTACCTTGAGTTTCTAATTCCAGGTGTATTGAAATGATAGAAATTTCTTATCCCAGAAAGCCTTGTATGTTTTTGACATGGTGGTAGGAGCGGAATAGGAAATTATCATGTAATAAGACATCCTCTCTCCTCATAAAAGGAAATTGTGTTAGATACCCTATAATCTCAGAGTTGGAAGGAATTATAGGCTTACAGTCCAATCCATTCCTGAATTGAAATTCCCTCTACATCATCTCTGACAAGTGGTCATCCTGAAACTAACTGAAAATCACCAGTTGGGGTAGTGATATGGAGTGAAACTTGCTATTTTTCAAGATATCCTGACTTGATAAGAGAGTGAGAAATACTAGATCAAAATCAAATGATTGAAAACATAGAACAAAACATAAGATATTTGATATTTAAAAAAATTGGCCTGGTAAACAGGTCAAAGAGAGATAATTCAACAATCATTGGACTACCTGAAAACCATGGTTAAAGAAAAACATATTTTAAGAAACACCATATTTCAAGAAATCACAAGCAAAAGCTTCAAATCTTTTAGAACCAGAGGGCAAAATGAAGATCAAAGAGTCTATTATATATCTCCTGAAAGAAACTGCAAAAGGAAAAATCATAGGAATGTCATAATCAAAGACCAGAGATGCTATGTTAAATATTGCAAACATCTAGTAAGAAATAGTATAACTATGAAGGAACTATAGTTGAGAAACATAGAATTGTGATTCCACTTGGAGACAGCTTTAATTTTAAGAAGTTTTGCCTTATACAATTGAATATAATGGACTTCTCTACTAGCATCATTGCAATGATCCAAGACATTTCTGAGGGACTTATGAGAAAGATCCACCTCCAGAGAAAGAACTGTGGTAGCAGAAACAGAAGAAAAACAACTGCTTGATCACAGGGGTCAATGGGGATATGATTGGGGATGTAGACTTTAAATGATCACCCTAGTGCAAATATCAAAAATATGGAAATAGATCTTGATCTCTGACACATGTAAAACCCAGTGGAATCGTGTGTTGGATATGAGAAGGGAGTGGGAAGAGAGAAGGGAAAGAACATGAATCACGTAACCATGGAAAATTTTTCTTAATTAGCCAATTAAATAAAATTTAAAAAATAAAAAAGAAGTTAGATTATCATAGAGTACATGAATGGGAGTGACATTTGTAAAGAGGGAAATCAGACAATCCCCAATAATTTGTACTTCTCAAAGAGCTAAGCATATATAACAGGTTCTTTTGAGGGCCATAAACCCCTTGCACTTAGCATAATATCTGGCACATAGTAAAGGTTTAATAAATTCTTATTGACTTGAAAAAAAGAAGTTTTGCCTTAAATTGAGTCCTAAACCTGTTTCTACGAAACTTCTACTCGTCAGTTCTCATTCTATTTTCTGGGAGCAAGTAAAAAGTTTAAATCCTGTTATACGTGATATCCATTCCAATATTTGAATATTACTATCATATTTATCATGTCTTTCAACTGACAAGCTAAATATTCTTAGTTTCTTAAAATGATCATTATTGACATGATCTATAATCCTTTCACCATCCTGACCATCCTTTTCATAATTTGCATCAATTTGTTAATATCCTCCCTAAAATTTAAAGTCTGTAATTGAAGATATTTCAAATATGTTCTGACCAACCCATGTTAAAAACTACATCATTTTTAATATTATGTCCTGACCAATGTAGCTTTTTGAATTTAATAGACTGAACAAACATTTATCAAATTTCTACTACGTGCAGAAAACTGTTAGACTGCAAGAAATTAAAAAATAAATATATATGCCACAGTTCTTGCCTAAATCACATAATTTCAGAGTTAAAAGGGATCCCAATAGGCATCTAATCCAAACTCATACATGAAAGGACAGACTCCTTACTGTCACATACTCTAAAATGATCACCTAACCTCTGCTTGAAGCTCTCTAATGAGCATGAGTTACTACCTCTCTGGGTGGCTCATTCCACTTTTGGCAGCCTAAATTGTTGAGGAAGTTTTTCTTGAAATCTGGTCTAAAATGGAATCTTAATATTGTCCTTTGGGTGTAAGTAGAACATGTTTATTCTCTTCTCTACATGCTAGCCCTTAAAGAGCTTCAAGATAACTAACATATTCCCTTTGAATCTTCTCTAGGTTAGACATCCTTAATTCCTTCAGTTGATCCTCATATGAAAGACATTCAAGACTCTTCTCCATCCTGATTTTCCTCCTCTAAACATTCCCCTCCTCCCCCGAAATCATCATCCCTTTTAAACTATGTCCCCCAGAACTGAACACAATACCCCAGCAGAGGTCTGATAAGAACTGAATATATTGAGATGAATACCTCTCTATCCCTTAGAGCTTTGCCCCTTTCTATGCAGCCCCACATCTCCTTAGCTTTTTGACAGTCATATCACACTACTGATTCAAATTGAGTCTGCAATCCACCCCAAACTCCCAGAACAATTTCTAGATAATTCAGACCCTCTGGGGGCAAGCAAAACTATTCTACTACTTGTTTTTAATAATAATCTTTTGAATACATGAAGATACTCTCATGACTACCCAACCTTACTTTTCTGTTTTCTAGGTGAAGCATCCTCAGTTTCTTCAACCTTTATGCTCACATGGAAAAATCTTCAGATATTTCAACATTTTTATCCTCCTCCTCTGATAATTGATAGGTTCTATATTATAAGTAGTGGAGATTAGGTAAGGCTTCAGAAGGACATGGTATTTGAATTGATCCTTTAGGGATAAATTGAAATGGGCAAAGAGAGTGGGGAATGTGAACAAACATGTGGTAGAACAACATAGGATGTGTTGACGTATCGAAGAGTAGTCCAGCTTAGCTGGACTGCAGAGAATGTGCTCAGAGAAAATAGAAAATAAGGTTGGGAAAATCACAGTGTTAGCTTGCAGTAGATGTTGGATAGAGACCATAGAGTTTTACCTTTACCCAATAGACAATCAGGAGCCATTGGAGATTTTTTTGAGCAGAGATGTGAGATCACCTTCATTTGCTTACTTTATTTCTCTCGCTTTTTCTATCTGGATCATGTGGCCATACTCTCTAAATGCCCTGAAGCCATTCTCTGACTGTGTTTTAGAGTGGTTTGCAGCTCCTCTTCCCAGGAACCCACTTCCTTTTTGGAAAAAAAAAATACTGATATATTGTACATTTTTACACTTTCTTTTAAGATTTCCATCCCCCTATCTTCTTGATCAAGCTGCCCTTAAAATGAAGAAAAATGGAGGTAAAATAAAGCAATTCAGTATTACCAAATAATACATATACAGTATCTAAAAGTATGTAAACTTTTTATATACACATCTTACCACCTCTTCAAAGAAGGCACATTTTCTCAACTCTACTCTGGGGTCAAATGTGGTCACTAAATTATATATCATTTAATCATTCAAATAAAACTTTCTATTTACATTGGTATAGTATTTTATATGTGCACATTGTTTTTTCTGGTTCTTTTTATTTCATTTTGCACTGAATCAAAGGGTCCTCTCATGTTTCTCTGAATTCTTTATGTTTATTGCTTATTATGATGCAGTGATGCTCCATTTTATTTATCTACCACAATTTTGTTTAGCTGATAGGCATCTCTTTCACTTCTAGTTCTTCCGACAGCTGAAATGCTGCTAGGAATATTTTTGGTATCCTTTCTATCAAGAATCCATTTTCAAAATTTAAGAACTCCCCTCTAAAAAATCACTTTGTGTGTGTGTGTGTGTGTGTGTGTGTGTGTGTGTGTGTGTGTGTGTGGTGCCATGGATTCTGATAATTTATCACTGATATAGCTGAAATGATAGGTTTCTTTCTTTTTTCCCTCTTACATCCATTTCCTTTCCTTTCCCTTCTTCCCTAGGGTTAGTCATTACTTAGTTAAAATTCACAAGTTCTGATTTGTCAGCAGACCTTTTAGCAAGAAAGGAACAAATTCTGATGTCTTACAGTGGACAGAGTCCAACCCTGGCTTCTTGTTGTTTGCCTTACTGATGTCTTTTGTTTTTATATTACATCTATTTCCAAATACACTTCTTTTCCTTCCTCTACACAGTGATTCCTCTCTTATAACAAAGCTTAAAAAACACAAGGGAGTAAAAACAACCGATACATCAATTTTGTCCAAAAGCATGACCATTATTCCCCACCCATACTCTTCCACTTTTCCAACAAAAGGAGAGAGGTACAGTTTCTCATTTTTTCTCCATAGCTAAGCTTTGATCAGGGCTTTTTTGAAAGCTGTTGAATGCAAATTCTGGCAAACTTAGGGCTGGGAGACCAGATCAGGTCATAGAAGTCAATGTGGTTCAGGAGTTTATTAAAATGGGGGTGACCAAAACTCACATCACCACTCACAAGACTGCCAAGGGACTACAGTCTACTTTGGTAGAAGGAGGCAGAACATTGGTAAAATGACAAATATTTCCGAATTCTCAAGTATTTTTAAAAATTAGCAATATGTAGGCTCTTGATGTGTGTGTCCTTTGTACAAAAGAAGGGTTATAATTATTCAATTAAAAAGTTATTCTTTTAGCAAAGCCTACAGATTAAAAAGTCATCTAGCTGATAGGACGCTTGATTTGCTGGGTGTATGATTTGGTTTGACTATTAGGATTTGGAAGATGTTCTTACCATAGCATATTTAAATGTGTCTCCATTGCTGCAATGCTTTATCTGGGTTATATCTTGAACCTATTTTAAAGATTATAAAAGTCATTAGACATTGAAGTAGGAATGCTAATTTTTTGAAACAGTAACTTGCCAACATCTTAAGACCACCTTCCCTGCTCCTGCCTCTGGCCTCTTCCTCCATCATAAATTTCTTGATCTGCATTCTATTCCTTTGCTTTGTATAAGAATATGTTTCTTGGGAAAACACAAAGGGATAAATAGAATGAAGGGATTTATAGGCTGTATAAGAAAGCAAATTAGAACAACTGGAGAAGCTCATAGAAAGTATGTGTAGGGATGCTGCAAAGGAGTAAGATGTGTATTCAGTTGGATGTGATTCCTTTATCCAGGCACTCCACAGTCTTGTCACCTCACTAACTTCCTGTGGACATGAGCACACATGACACTTATCTCAGAAATTACTTTGAAGGCGCTGAGTTGAGGAAATTGAGTGTTCTTGCTAGAGGATGCCTATGTGGTCTCTTACATCTACTTTGTTTCTGTGGTATCAGCTTTAGCTGGTTTCTTTAAGTGCTCTGAAAGGGCTACTACTTTGGTGGTGTGTAGGGTGGGAAAGAGAATGGGTGCATCAACAACTAGCGGCTCTCTGAGGAGAGCAGAATAATGTAATCCTGTCTGAATAGGAATGGGACTTTTCCCAACTAAGGTGCTAGGTCCACTGGCTACTAGCCAGACGTTCTTTATAGAGATGTAACAAATTACCAGTAGATGGTGCTCTGACAACAGAGAAGCCATAAATCTAATCCAGCTCAATGGTACCTCTCTCTCTCTCTCTCAAAGAAAAATAAACCACAGCCAAGGGGGAAAAATATGTCAAATCAAAAAAACCCTCTTCCTTTCATAGAATATGTGAGCTGGAAGAGACCTTTGCAAACATCTAGTCCAATCCTTTCATTTTACCTCATTGGGAAGAATGGGAATTTCAAGTTAGAATCAGAGCCAGGAAGCGGCACTACCTCTCCCCATACCCCACTTCCATTTGTGGATGATTTGAGATGAAAAAACTAGAAAGACTAGAGTTTGCAGAAATACCAGAAAGAATGATCAAGGTATCCCACAGTCTCCTTCTCTGTAGGACAGGACCCCTCCAATCTTCCAAACTAGTTCACTTTCTGTTTTTGAAGAGGATATCAGCCCCTACCACCACCACCACCACCACCACTGACATCCCAGTATATTATTTGTGTACATCAACCAGGACAGATCTTTTCTCATCAGAACTTTAGCCAACTGGGATGAAGTTCATTTTCTGTAAAGAATCTTGTATCTCTACTTTTATGTCCACTCACAAACTTTTTAAAACCTCCTGGCTTCCTCTCCAGGGCAGTTTTTAATTCTCCTTTGTTCATATGACAGTTTATCTCATAATACTGAGAGCTTAGAAGATATCACTTGATTCTGGTGATGGGTCCAGTCACAAAGAATTTTCATAGCACCAGAGTGATTGTAGGATGATATGTTCTCTGGCAACTTTCAAGGCCAAGTTGTCTTATTGTTTTCTTGAGGAGCAGCTTGGTTTCTTGGGGAAAAAACAAAACAAAACTGAACTAAGAATCAGAAGACTTGAAAACTCAAATAATATAATATAAAATGAATATGTGTATATATATACATATATATATATAGATAGATAGATAGAGAGAGAGAGAGAGAGAGAGAGAGAGAGAGAGGATATAAAATGAGGATAATTTTAGCACCTGTTTGGAAGGGTTTTTTGTGGGGCTCACATGAGATATTGTTTGTTTATGCAATTTGAAAAGTTAAGGATCTTCTATTAATGGTTTTCTGTGATGCCTCCTTGTGGCTTAGAGGTTATCCATGTATCTTAAACTGGGATCTCTTGGTAGATTTCAAAAGGCTCATGAACTTGGATGGGAAAATAATTACATATTCTAAAATTTACATTTCCTTAGCATTATTTAAAAACAAGATTCCAAGACTACCAAAGGAGTCCAGAGTCCACAGCAGATGTTAAGAACCCCTTTATTAAACAATCTACTAAGATATGGAGAGGTATTATTTGGTGTGCGGACAAGGAGAACCTATGGCAATTGCATCTTGGATCTTTGAAGTATTGGGGTATAGATGAGGGGTGTGAGGCATGGAATGTTCAGAGTAGCCAGAAATTTATTCTTCTTCAAAAAGTGACCTCTTCTTACTTTGGAGACTGTGAAGGCAGGATACTAGGCCATAGAGTGCTAAAACTGGAGTCAGGAAGACCTGAGTTAAATTCTGGCATCAGACATTTTCTAGCTGTGTGACCCAGGGCAAGTCATTTAACTTCTGTTTGCCCCATTTTCCTCATCTATAAAATGGGAATAATAATAGCACCTACCTCCCAAGGGGGTTGTGAGAATAAAGCAAGAAAATATTTGTAACATGCCTTGCAATCCTTTAAGCACTATGTAAATGCGGGCCAACATCATCATGATGATTATTTCTGATATGGCAGAATTATTTAAAGACCTGTAATAGCACTGGGGAGGTGGGAAGAGATATGAGAGGCAGTGAATGCATTTGAAGCAATGCCTTCTTTTAGCCCCAATTCCTTCTCATAGTCAAGCTGGAGAACTTCACAGTGCACTGCTTGCCTAATTCCTTTCTGTATCTGAACTTCAGCCAGCTGGGGTTGTCACACACTCTAGGAAGAAGCCTGTGTCTCCTCCCCCAACCAGACGTACCCACACCTCCTTCCTTCTTCACAGGGTTGTCTTTATCCAACTTGTTTATATACCAGTTTATCCCAGATTGCCCCTTGACTTATAAAACGTTGACTTGTGTCTTTCTGAGATTCTATTCCCAATCCCTCCTGTGGTTTCAAAGAGACTCTAATCCCATTGAATTCCCAACTCTCTCTGGGTTCTCTTTATCAGAGATCCTTAACCCAACAAAACCACATAGGAATGATCCATTTCTCTAAACTGATTAGGGTTGAAGCATCATATCAAGCTCTAGTTGGAGGTCTCTAGACTGAAACAATGTGAAAACCATGCTTCTTTACCCAAGATAGCCTTTCATCCCATTGGTATGATAAAAACATCAGATTTACTTATATTTTTTGTGCTGGAGAGGGAAGGGAGGGACATAATCTTGCATTTTTGCTTTGGGTAATATTGAAAGGACGTAGTAGAGAGTCTTTATTCCTTCATGCACCAAAAAGGTCAAGATATCTAAAAGCAAGCTCTACAGACAGTAGGAACTTAATATTTGGCTGAAGGAGTGTTCTGTAGTGCAGAGGGAAAGATCTGATTGGGAATCCAGAAGATGTGCATTGCCTCCTGTTACCTGTGTGATCTTGAGCAGGAGATTTTACCTTCTTTTAGTCTCAGTTTGCTCATTTTTTCATTTGACTAGATGTATTCCAAGGCCCTATCCAGCTCTAAATTTATGATTCTATGACTTAGCTGACAAGTATTTGATTTATTGATGGACAGATTTGGAATTATTTAGGGAGAAGACATGAGTATGAAAATAAAGTTGAAGTATTTGGAATTAATTAGAGAATGAGCAGATACTTCTCTAATGAGGAAAAGACACAAGATCAATTGCAAAGTTGTGGCATATGGGACTTGGTATAGATATAAGGAAACATTTCCTGAGATTTGGGACTGTTAAGTATTCTAGCCAGAGAATTGTCAGAATTCACTCAGTGGGGCATATTTAAGACGATAATTTATTACCTTCCTGGAATGTATCTCCGTTGGAGCACAGGGGAAATGACTCAAGAGCTTCTCAAAAATCTTCCAAATCTATATGCCTTATACATTTAGAAATGAAAGCAGCCATTAAGCTATTTAGTCCAACCTACTCCCTTATTTTACAGCTGAAAAAAAAAAAAGAGTCCGAAATAGGGTAAGTGAATTGCCCAGGGTCACACAGTCACTGAGTCAGAATTTGAACCCTGGTCTTTCTGATTTCATAACTGATGTGATTTCAATTCTGTCACAATGATAGGATGGCTATATAAGTCATTCTATTAAGCAGGCTGTATGTTGGTAGGGCCTCAACAAACACCAGTCTGCATTCCTTCATGCTTGCTCCTGCCTTGGTAGAAGTACAGAAGAACTTTCCTCTGTAAAGCAGGAAGGGAGAGAGGTGGTGAAAGAAAAGACTAATTACAAGCTGTCTTTGTGCAGCAACCTGGTCTGAAGTGAACTTCATTTAATCTGGAGGTCAAAAATTTTATGCCCAGGGGAATCTGGGTGGCTCAGTGGATTGAGAATCAGGCCTAGAGATGGGAGGTCCTAGATTCAAATCTGGCCTCAGACACTTCCTAGCTCTGTGACCCTGGGCAAGTCACTCAAACCCCATTGCCTAGCCCTTACCACTCTTCTAACTTGGAACCAATACCTAGTATTGATTCCAAGAAGGAAGGTAGGGGTTAAAAAAAATTTTTTTTGATGCCCAAGATGTCTATCAGCAATGGGGATGTTGAGATGAGACTGCAGATTTCTAAGTCTTTTGCGATAGCCATATACATATGTGTACATGATAAAAACAGAGTGCATATAAATGTATGTATATATAGACACATATGTATATATGCATATCCATATCCATATACACAGACATACTATTCCATGGAGGAATAGATAATCTGCTCACATACCCACTTACCATTATTTCTTCATATACACACTTTATACACATTCAACACAAAACATGCACAATTTCAAAGGCACATTGGTGTGTTACGGTCTTTTTGGCCTCCCTTCCCATTAGGATTTAGATGCAGAACCATAGCTATACTTTAGTCTGATGTCTTCATTTTACAGCCCTCCTGCTATAATGTTTTGGTGATTTAGAGAAGGAAGTGGCAACCTGGGACAAAGCGGGAAGAAGCAGAGATGAAAAGTCTTCTTGAAGTGGAGAGCAGATGGAAATGGGCAGCTACCGGGTGCTGACAGCTGTCCACAGGAGTGGTGACACTGGAGAGCTCCAAGAAGCCGGAAGAGAAAGTAGCTAGGCCTGGGCATCCCTTTTCAGTTATCCTGCCTTAAGTTTACTTTTATCAGTGCATTACTTCCTAGTACCTAGGTTGTTCTTGTGGGGCTTCCTTCACCTTTCAGAGTTCTGGTATTCCCCAGGAACGCTGCGCATGGGCGAGTATGGGCGACTAGAGAATTCCAACCTGGAGTACCTGCCATATTGGGTGGAAAGTGGGCCAGAGATAACAACAGTTCTCAAGCGTGGGCGTGGAGATACCTTCCTTTTTTCTACTTTACTTCTGCTGTCTGGTTACCTGTTCTATTTTATTTCCTCTCCTAAAGTAGAGTCACTGAAAAAGGCAGCAGAGCTGACTTAGGGAGAATTGAAAGCTCTAGGGCTGGAGATACTCTTCCAAGATGTAAAAATATAGAACTGATAAGTTTCCCCAAAGAACCTCATCAAGTGCCCAGATGAGCTTAGAGCAGACGAAGTTTAGAAACCAAGAACCATGCAGGGGTACCCGATAGATGATTAGAGAGAAACTATTTCCCATGGGGGCGGGCCTGTAGCCTGGAAGCTAACCCAGAGCGTCCTGAGTTGGAGAGGCAGAAGTTTCCATCAGAAGCTGTTTCAAGAACCTCAGAGGATGGGGTCTCAAGAGGTCCTTCCTCCTCCCATTTGTTTCTTCCCTAAGAGAACACCTCATATGTAGACCTCCATTAAGGGAGACTCTTACGTGGAGAAACCCAAGCCTTCATTAGACTAGCTTTCGGGGGCGGAGATGCTCTGGGGTTTCCCACAGAAGCTCAGCAAAGAGAGGGAAGACGGAGGTCTGGAGCCGCGAACCCAAGTCTGGGGAGGGAAGTATGGAGAGACAGGGGGCTACATGTCCCGAAGCTCCCCACGAATCTGGCTCCGGGCTTCTGCGCTGGCTCTTCGAAATCATTTGAGAAAGGGAGACACTCGCGCATGTGCGCCCCCAACCCCAGCCCCGGCAGCTGACAGTCACCACTGCTACCAGCTGCGCGGGTTCTCTTCCTTGAAGTAGGCTTCCTTTGGGGAGATTCTAGCCTAGGAAAGGCTACAAAGACTGCATGCTGCCGTTTTGCTTTAGCGAAAGAAAAAAAAATCCACAGAACGCCACCCCCCCCACCAACCCGCACAACCATTGTTGCCCGAGATTCTTCCTGATTATACCCCGCCCACTCCTCCCCACGTCCTCCTACCCCCATCCTCATTCTCTCCAGGTCTTCGTGTGAGTGGTTCGCTGCTGAGGCTCTCCCCCCTCTTCTTGCTCTTCCCTTCTCTTGTCTCTCCCCCTCCTCTTGCTCTCCCAGCCTCCCTACACCCTCTCCTTCTCCCTCTCCCCTTTCCTGTCTCCTCCTCCTCTCCCTGGAGAGAGGATGTTTAGGTTGCAGGGGAAGATTGAGCCGTTCGTGAGGAAGTTCAGTCTTTGGACCCCTCCCGCGTCCGGCTGAAGCCAGCCTGAACGCAGCAACCTGTTTCCTCGCCGGAGTCCTCGCCCCCGGAGGAGGTGCAGACGAGCGTTTGGGCTGCCTGCTGATCGGTGGCATTGAGCTGGGTGCCTGCAAGGACTTGGGGACCACCTTTGCTTTCTCCAGGCTTAACTTTTTAGTCTGGCGGACTAAGGGGAAGTGATCCCCCCCCAAGGAGCAGTTTTTTTTTGGGGGGGCTGGGGGACTTGGTGGTGAAAGCAAAAAGGAATCTTGATTTATTCATTTCCCTCTTCCCTCTCATCCTTCTACTGGTTTGCGTCTGTACTGGCAGATTCAAAGACTCAAGGCTGTCCCTGTGGAATTTAGGGTTGATTTCTTAAACTGGCTTTCAGGGACAAAGCTTGAAAAAAATTCATCGTTCCCTGTTCAGCATCCTTTTCAAAGTTTTTTTTTTTTTAATTTTTCATTCTTCTTTCCCTCCCTAACCAGTCAACCACCAAACTGTTATCTATGGACTGGGCTCTCTGAACTGGGGTGTGTGTGGGGTCTCCAGAAGAGAGATGTTTGAAGGGCAAGCCACCCCATCCGCATCCCACCCAGCTCCCAATATGCCCTGAATCTTTGAAGGAAAATCTATTGCCTCTAGGATCTGAGCCCCTTTCCTTTTCTCCCTCCTTCCCTCCTCTTCCTGAGGGATGGAGCTTCACAGCGGTCGCCTTTAGACTGAACAGTCCAGAGTGGTGGTGCTACCGCCAGCTGCTGCCTCCAGCTTTCAGTGACTGCTGTTGCTGCCTCTCCATTCCGGTGCCTGTTTCTCGCTGCCTCTGTCTATCTGTCTTTGCTTGTCTCAAGGTGTAGGGTGTTCGGCTCGGATCACCTTTGTGTGTGTTTTGTTTGTTTAAACTTCCAGGATGGCTCGCTTTGGGGAGGCTGTGGTTGGCAGGCCAGGATCCGGAGAAGGAGACTCCGACCAGAGCAGGAACCGGCAAGGAACACCAGTGCAGTCCGCCGGGGCATCGGCCGCCTACAAGCAATCCAAAGCCCAGAGGGCCAGGACTATGGCTTTATACAACCCCATTCCGGTCAGGCAGAACTGTTTCACCGTCAACAGATCCCTGTTTATCTTCGGAGAAGATAACATTGTCAGGAAATATGCCAAGAAGCTCATCGATTGGCCATATCCTTTCTCCCGCACCCTACCCTTCCTCTCCCTCTTTTCATTTCCCCTCGTGAGGAAAAAAAAAATACTCATGAATGGGATTATTTTTCCCCCATTCTGTTTCCAATGTGCACCTTTCCTAAAGTGCACCCTTCACTTCGGTGTGTTTAAGGATCTATTTTGATGTGGTAGAGACCAGCGTGTGCACTAGTGTTTTTCAAGGTAAGACTTTTGGTTTCTGCACCCCCCCCCCATGTGGATAGCCAGGGAACTCATGGACTAGGGAATCTGATGTGTGTGCCAAGTTTTTCAGGCTTTGTCTGATTTTCACACCCTCCCACTCCCATTCCCTCTCTGCGGTTCACTCTTTGCAGGTTTTGGTGCTGAGAATCTCACTCTTAGATAGACATCAGTTCGCTTCTCTCCCCACTGCTCCACCTGCCCTCTCTGAAATGAGTTTGGAAGATGCCAGTGCTGCCTCTTCCTATTGCGAAAAGAGGGCCATGGATGATTGGATCTGTCAGGTTCCGAGTCCCAAAATCTCACTGGTAGAAATCAGGGAGGAAACAAAAATAAATAAATAAATAAATAAATAAAGCCCCTTCTCACTGGGATCCCAACAATATGTGGAGACTTTCAGATCAGCAATTAAATGGAGTGCCCTCCTGAGAAGGTGATAGGAGTCTAAGGCCACCGCCCCAAAGCACCTGGAAGTTGGAAGTTCCAACTGCTTCAATGAGAGAAGCTCAGTCAGTCTCTCTTTTCTTTCCTAGTTCAAGTTCTTGAGTCCCTTCTCCCTCTACCCCCTTAACTATTTGACACAGTTCAGCTTCTTAACGGGCCCCTAGAGATATTTTGGGCGGACTTGTGTTGAGCAGTTAGGAAAACAGGTGTGTTATCAATCTTCTAGTGCTCCAAATGCACTACACGCCATAAAGGAAAGGGGGGGGGGAGGCGGGGGCGGAGGCAGCAGCAACGTCAGGCAAAGAGAAGAAGCTTTGCAGGTTTAGTCAAATGCACCAAATGCTTGCAGATGATTAGCCACCTTATTGTCTTAATCTTCCTCAAGAATTAGAGAGTCCTGTTGGGGTTTTAGGGCAAAGAAGGCCCTGTAAATAGAAAGCAAACGAGTGGTTTGGTGTAAACCGGGGATAGGCTTGGAACCAAACACTAGACTTGCATGCCTGGGTGAGGTTTACTGGTGAGGTTGTGCACCGAGAGGCACTAGTCTGCAGGGAAGCCCCTCCTTCGGTCTGCCTCCCCCTTCACCCCACCCTCTTCCAGTTCCCTGGCAGGTGTGCATCAGTAGGACAGCTGTTGGTTGCATTGAGGCCCTGGTATCTGCCAGACAGGAGGCAGATTTCCCTCAGGCTTCCGCATCTCCACAGGCTCTTAGATCTCTCTTTTCCTTTCTCTCTCTGCAGTTCTTCCTGCACCTTCCCACTCCCCTCCTTGCCTCCCTCCTTTCTTCTCTCCATTCCTCTTCTCTCCACACTTCAGCAGCGCTGCTATTAGCTGGTGTGTGGCACTTCTCGACAGCACCCCTCATTAGAGAAGAGCATCTTCAAGCAGATATTCTTCCTGCTGCTCGCACCCACCCACTATCAGCCCTGTCTGGGCTTCTCTCTACCCGCCCTACCCCACTCCCCCAAGCGGGAGAGCATGAGCTCGGACACACACACTCACACACATACACACACACACACACACACACACACACTCACACACTTTCACTCACACGCTCCCCCCTTGGGGTGGGGTTTGGTGGCTATCCTATTTAAGTTTAACCTGCTTGTCCCCCGATGGGGGCTCAGCAACCTGAGACTCCTCAACACGTCCCCTCCCCCATCCCCTCATCCCTCTTCTTCTTTTTTTTTTTTAAACACCATATTCAGCTGTCTTTGTGTTGGGCTCTGTGGGTGCAGCCTTCCTATTATGCAGCTAGCCCCTCCCTATTTAACCAGCACAGACATCCCAAAGACCAGAGCTGATGCATTCTTCACCTTTACAGTTATCTAAAATGTTCACATGTCACAAGAACTTGCCTTGCTGTCTGTACTTCTTTTCTTACCATGTGTTTACTCCGACAGGCTCCTTCTCATTTTCACTCAATAGACAAAGACACCCAGCTACCATGTGGTAAGCATGCCCGCAGTCATAGCTGGTACCTTGGACAGCGCCACTGAAACTCCAAGCTGTGCCCCTTAAAGGCACAGTGCAGTGAGCCTGGTACTTCTCACCAATCTGGTCACATATTTCCGCACCTCCCATACTTTGGGCTGCTGCACCTTTGCGTCTCTAGACTTTGCTAAGTAAAGGACATTTCAAAGACCACAAGTTTGATCCAGTTATGCCTTTTCTTTCTCTTAAAGGGCAAGACTTTTTCATAAGGCTTTGGCAGATAACTACACTGTTGATTCCATGTAAATCTCCCTTATACCTGATCAAAATACCTTCCTGAGAAAGAAAGGTATATTCCTAGACAAGGATTAAATTGACTTCAGCATCCTGTCCTGTTCAGTGGCAGGGGTGGTGATAGGGAGCATGACCCTCATCTAAATGGTCTTTCCAATCTCTGATAATGAGGTGGACCTCCTGACAATTTCTGTTACACTATAGCTGTGCTGTTTTCCCGGTATTCAGATCATCTCTGAGGTGGTATATAGAGTTGCCAATTTGAGAAGGTTAAAATACACCATTCTCACTTTTTCTCTCCTGACTTCACATTTTAGGTGACAGGTGCATTATAGAAATGAAGTTATGTATGTAAAGCAGCATTTTATACACCTTAAAAGAATCTATAGATGTTGTTACTTTGTTGCTACTGAATATAAATACAGTTTTTTGGATATTATCCTTATCATTATTATTCTTTGTACGTGGTGGAAATTTGGTAACCTTCAGCTTTAGCTGATAATCCATGTCCTATAAGATCTTCCTCTTTCTCCTATTCTACCCACAACCTATTCTCATTCATCTAATCCACTCAATCTTCCAATATTCCCAAAGTTCTCTTTTCCTAATTGCTTTTTGTATGATCATTCGTATATATGAAAGAAAGGGGTTTTGACTTAAGCTAAAATCCTGTAGAAACTCTACTCTTTGAAATTAATTTTTTCTCAAAAGAAAACAGAAAGACTGTGTTTTGGTATAGATATCAAAGTTGACTTCATTATCGATGCCTATAGGACATGGTTGAGAATGATTGCTATTTGTCCATTTCCATTCTCCCTCTAAGTTTTAAATCATTCACCTCTTCTGAAAAAAAGATAGTTATTGAAAGATTAAGTAGCTTGTGAGTAATGCCTAAACATTGCTTAGGAGATATGTTTCAGATCTTTTCAATTTGGCCTTTAAGGTCTATTCACATAAAAGAATAAAATTTTATCTGTGCTCTGCAGAGACTTCCAACTTGAAGGTGGCTTTGTACTTGAAGAGAGAGGTCTTGTTTTCAGGAGGAGAGGTACTTAAAGGAACAACAAAATTGACGTATCAGATGGAGCCAGGACAATAACTCAACACTGAATATGTTTTCTTTCCCTTGAAAGTTACAGTTGTATAGGGAAAGATTGTCTTCATGACAGTGTCAACTACAGGGATCCTAGGTCCTTTTGAAAATATTAATTCTGTTTGGGACCTTAAGTTCCAATTCAATAAAGAATCTCCCCCACCCCCCTCAGAGTTTGCTACATTAAAAATCATCTCGCTTCTACTGTGACATATACTGTCTTCTAGCTTTGACTCTTCAAGGGGTTGGTTATTGACAGTTTGTAATCAGGATATGGCAAATGACCTGAAAGGAATAGAACATTTTTGTAATGGCCTGTGGCTTCAGATTCACTTTTCCCTTCAATACTTCCCTAAATCAGAAGTTAGGAATGCTCTGTCACGTATAGAAACTGCCCAGTGACTTCGCTTTATTGGAATTTTCCTCATCTGCTTAGGAGAATTCATCTAAACAAGAGAAGTATATGTTTTGATGTATAGAAAATGGGGATAATAACAGTACCTAACTCCCTGTATTGTTATGAGGATCAAATGAGATTAGTAATTATAAAGTGCTTAACACAATGCCTGTCACATAGTGTTATATAAATGTTAGTTATGGGGATGATGATGATGATGATGATAGATGAATTTCATTAAAATGGAAAACTCAAATGTGTTCAGAGCTACTATGGTGCTATAGGTTGAGTCTCATCATAATGATGTCCATGAACATCCCAACATTTAGTTGTTGTAGGGATTTTCTTTGTAGCTATTGAACATTCTCACCTTGAACTATCATTTGGAACCTGGATACACTTTTTTTCTATTGTGAACTTTTCCTTGTAATGACATCAACTCATTGATGTCTGGGTTTTCCCATTTCTTTTTTTTTTTAGCCCTTACCTTACTATGTATTGGTTCCAAGGCAAAAGAGTGGTAAGGGCTAGGCAATGGGGGCTAAGTGAGTTGCTCAGGGTCACACAGCTAGGAAATGTCTTAGGTTAGGTTTGAACCTAGGACCTCCTGTCTCTAGGCCTAACTCTCAATCCACTGAGCTACCCAGCTGTCCCCAGTTGTCCCATTTCCTAACCTGGAATAGTCTTCTTTCCTGCTTAGGTTGCCTAGAGAGATATGAGATCTTACATATTGGTCACATGAGAAGGAAAGTCAGAATGTCACTAGGGCCTGATAAAAAGGAAGGGATTTTGTAACCACCTATTGCATGAGGTAATGGACAAATTCTTGGTATTTTCATGGACTATCTGCCCAATGATACAGATAGTGATCAGAGACTGTAATTTCAATCAGCACAAAGATTTCAAGGAACTGGGCTAATATCTCAGCTTTCTTGGGCTCCTGGGGCTCTCTATGAACTGGCAATCAGACTCTTCACTTAACATAAGGTGTGGGTAGTATTCACTCCAGGGAATTAAACAGTGTTTTGCTATGGGTGCTGGTTGTAATTGGGATAATATACAGAAAACTGGAAGATGGGTTAGAGTGAAAGAGTTTTACAGAATTTAAATGACTTGGGAAGGAGATAAAAATAACTCTTAAGTGATACTTTTGCCTGTTGGATTACATGTCATTATTTCTTTACTTTTCTCTGCTTGCTTCCCCTTGTAAATAGGCATGATGTATGCTAAAACTTAACTGAAGAAGAGAATAATTAGACTAGAACTTCTGAAAGATCCAGACTCTCAGAATCATTAGAATTGTCTAAAATTATGTGTGCTTTTTTGGGTTTCTTCTGTATAAAATGTAGGATTATTTTTTTTGATTAAAGGAACATCTGGTTTCTTTCAACAATCCTATTTTACAGTTAAAATAAGATCCAATTCAAAATTTGCTTTAAAAAAATCAGGACTCTTGCAAGCCCCTTTGACTCTACATATTTGATCAGCAGATTGGTAGTCCTCACCCAACTAGTCTGTATTTATTTCATTTGCATGACTGCCTGGAGAGCTGCAATTCACTAAAGCCAGAGAGATGGCATCTGACTGATAGGATTCTATTCCATTGATCCTATCTTTTTTCTGTCTGACCACAATGAAAGACATGAAAGAGGCAGTCCAAACCATTCTTTAATTAATGCCCTTTTATTCAAGAAGAGACTGTGAATCTCTCTTCCTTGCTCCCTCTACCCTCCAATCCTCCACACTCTTCTTTTTATCTTTTTATATTTCTCTGTCTCTTTCATTTTCGGGGCTGCCTTTGTGAATAATTCATCATACATTTGGGTATTCCTAGGATTTTCAGAAGAGCACTGCTCCTTGTCTTCTCCTTGGTTAGAGTTGAGGGTTTCTGTCAAAAAGGGTCAATTTCAGAAATGGATTCTTTATCCCAAAGCATTGCATATAGGGGGCTTTTGACCCCTGCTCATAGCAAGCTTTTTTATTGCCACCTTTCTCTTAATGATTGCTTCTTCCCCAGTACCCATCATCACATTGTAGGTGTTCAATAAATATTAAATAAGCCCAGCCACTAGCCAACAGGTATAAATAGCTCAAGGATATTTATGTGCTTAAGTGTCTGTCACCCCAAGTCCCCAGGCTGATGAGATGCTGACAAGATATCTATTACAGTTTCTTCCTTTTCCAAAATTCTTGTTTTACTTCACAGATTAATCAATTGTGGGTGGGTGGGTGGGGAATAGCCTCATTTTAATTATTATGAGAAACACCTTACTCAATCTATTTCTCCATTCTATGAATTCTAAAGCAATTCCTTTCAAAGGGTCCAAATGTCAGGACCTTTTCCATAGTCCCTTGTCTTCCCAAGCATTATAATCCTTTACAAAGCAGAATTATGTGTGGTTTTACCAATGATGCTTCTGATATCATTCTTAATTAAGGACAGAGAGTACAGCATAAAGTTTCTTGGTTTCTTCTAACCTAGGATGCTTGGATTTCTACCCCCCCATTGAAAGTTCAAGGTTATTTTTGCTGTGTAAGTGATAGAATCATGTTTGTTTAATTTCTTGCTCCCTTCATCTTTGGATTATTTTCTAGCTACATCTAGGCACCCTGCCAAGTTATCTTATCATTGCCTCTGGACAGTAAGGAGCAGCTAGAAAGGGGCTCTGCCAGAGGTGGTAGATTATGAAAGGTAGCACTGAATGACTACAAAGTGGCAAGCACCTAGGATTTGAGATTCTGACTTCTTGGACTCACAGTGTGTATATGTGTATGCATGTATGCATAGAAAGAAATTTCAGGAAGAAATGTCAGATCCAAAAAGCACCTTTATTAAAATCCTTCCTGGGTCACTTGGATGATGCTCAGGTAGACAATGCCTGGAGTTCATTTCCTTCTCAAATGGAACTACAGATCATTTGTTCTCAAGTATATTAGAGTAAGTTGTATTAGAGCTAGTCTTTCTCAAATTCCAGAATGAGTAACTAGCCTTTGAAATGTTACCTTAACTATTTTAGATGAGATTTATGGCATTATAGAATGATAGGATAAATCCATAGGCATTCTTAGCCTATGGTCCTTGAACTTGTTTAAAAAATATTTTGAAAATTATATCTTAATATAATTTAATTTCCTTTGTAATCCAATATAGTTTATATGGATTTAAAAAATGTTATTCTGAGAAAGGGTCTGTAGGGTTCACTAGAGTGCCAGAAGATTTCATGACCCCTAAAAAGGTTAAGAACTCCCCAGATTTAGAGGTAAAGTCTAACTTAAGTGATTTCTACTTTGAGATGAGGTTACATAGAACTTCGATGTCTTCATATTATTTCATATCTTGAGGTTCTCCTTGCTTTTTCACATAGGGTTATTTGGAGAATTTGGAAGATCTCTGAGCCTGATGACTTTTTTGTTCATTGATCTGTATCATCTTTATGTTATTCTGATGGAAACTTTGCATATTTACTTGGTCTGGGCCCATAATGCCAGAGATTGTCTTTACCATCGTTGAAATTAATCTATCCTTTTTTTTCTCCTTCTTAGAACACATTAAGAAATCAGACATTTGGTTATTCAGCCAACAAGCATTTTTTATATGTTTACTACTTATCAGGCATTGTGTTAAGCTCTAGGGCCTTGAGCTGAGTTTTGAAGTAAGCCCTGGAAACAATAAAAAAAAAAATGAAAGTGAGGAGGCAGAGCTTTCCAGGCATGGAAGACCAAGCAATACAAAGGCATAGAAATGGAAAGTGGAGAGTGTTCTATAGGAAGACCATTGTATCTGGTTCATAGAGTACATAGTAGGGAGATTGAGAGAGGATGCTAGGGGTAAAGTATAAGAAGATTAGAAAAGTAAGAAGGGTCCAGATTTTTTTATGAGCTTTAAAGGTCATATTCAATACTCTATATCTGATCCAGGAGATAATAGGGAACTCTTGGAATTACTTGTTATCTGACTATGTCACATGCCTGGGTAGGAGAGTAACATAATCAGGCCTACTTTTAAGAATAAATCATTTAGTAGCTGACTGAAGGATGGGTTAGAACAGGGAAAAGACATGGATCAGGAAGACCAGTTAGAAGGCTATTGTAATAGTTCAGGAGAAAAATGTAAAGGACCTGAACTAGGGTGATGGTATGAGTGAAGAGAAAGGAATGAAGAGGAGAAATGTGGAGGTAGAAACAAAATTCATCAAGAGATTGGATTTGGTCAGTGAAATAGAGTAAAGAATTGAGGATGACACTGAGGTTGAGGATCTGAGTGACAAAGAGGATAATGGTGCTCTCAAAAATAATAAGGACATTCAAAAGAGGGAAAGGTCTTGGGAGAATGAAAATGAATTCTTTTCTGGAAATGTTGAGTTTGAGATGTTTATGGAACATCCAATTTAAGATGTCCATAAGACAATTAGTATTGTAGGACTGGAGTTTAAGGGCTAGACTAGGGCTGGGTTTAAGATCTGGGAATTATTTGCATAAAGATGATAATTTGTGAGAGCTAATGATATCACCATGTGAGATAGTATAAATCAGTGATGGGAAAACTATGGCCTGCAGGCCAGATGCTGCCCCCTAAAATATTCTATCTGGCTAGCAGCAGGATATTATTCCTAATCTGATAAATAAAATGAGTAGGATACAATACAATGAAACTTTGAAAGAATTGCCTTAGAAACAGATTGACAGATGAACATTTCCTTTCCTTTGGCCCCCTCTTTAAAAAGCTTGCCCATCACTCGCATAAAGTGAAAAGAAAAGAGAGTCTCAGACAGAGGCTTTGTGGTCATTCTTGGACATACATGTCATTCTTGGTGACATGTATGAAGAGACAGCAAAGGAGACTGAAAAGGGATGGTCAGACAGGTAGGAGAAGAACCTGGAGGAAAGCAGTGCCAAAAAAACTCAGAGAGAATGCAATATGTAGGAGGAAAAGGTGATCAATAGAATCAGACTGTAATGGGGTGAAGAAGGATGCAGATAGAGAAAAGATCATCAGATCTGGAAACTAAAAGATCATTGATGACTTTGGAAATGGTGCTTCAATGGAATGATGAGTTCAGAAGCCAGACTGGAAAGAGGATGGCTGGAGGATGTTGCTTAGATTGAAAGGAAAACAAAAGAAGGGTTTTGAATAGTCTGATAAGAAAAGTAAATGCTTTCTTGTACTGTGTGAGTTTCAGGATTACACTTGGGTGTTGTGGTTTCTCTTAGTGACCTATTCTTGTACCCCACAAAGAAAGACTTTGAAATTAAAACTAAGTCCCTTCCAGTTCACAAAAAGTCTTAAAGTTATATGTGATTTTAAAAAATAGCCTTTTGACTCTTCTCTAATCTTCACACCTTTATCTAGTAGGTCTGGCCAAGGCTTGTCAGAGCTGAAAAGCATGAAATGAATTTTCAACAGCTGTTCACTAATTACCTGGCCATTTCCAGCTTGGTGTGATGTGTGTTCTTTTGCTACTTTTCCTATTTCTTTTCCCTATTTCTTTTTTTGGGGGGGTGGGGAGTGAGCCCTTTCAGTATTGAAGTTTGTTTTTAATAAGTAAGTTGATGCCTCAAATGAATTGCATATTCTCTCCTTCTCAAACAGTGTCTGTTTAGCATCAGCATCAGCCAAACAAGGCAAAGACTGCCTAGCTGAGAACATCCAGGTGATTATGGGTCCTATTTCACTATGAAGGTTTGGTCTATAAAGTAAGATATTGTCCTCAGGATTCCCTCATCAGAAGGGAAAAGTAACAATAGAGGTAGTTCAGCAGAGTGGGCAAAACATGTCCTGGCCTCGGATTCAGAAGGGACTTGGATTCAAATCCTACCTCCACTAGCTCTGTGACCATGGAAAAATCCCCTAACTTTTTTAAGTCTCACTTTTCTCAGCTGTAAAATGAGCTGGGGGGGGGCGGGGGTGAATGATGTCTATTGTACCTACATCATCAATTTGACGTGAAGATCAGATGATACAATCTATGTAAAATGCTTTGTAAACTGATGTCATTTGGCAGTAGAGAGCTGTTCCAGAGAGTGGCAGTGCCACACAGGGAAGGCAGTTATGGGAGGAGGACAGGTGCCAGGCAGGAGCAGCATCGAGATGTAGCTTCCATCCAACTTTCAGTTGCATGGGCAGCACGCAGGTGGTGGCCGGATGGAACGCAGAGCAGGCTGTGCTCCCCAATTAGAGGCCATGCAGGGGTCAAATTTTTGGAACATCTTTAGAAAAAGAGCTGATTTGGGGGTTGCCTTATCATTAGTGAGGAAAGGCAGGAGGTGGTCTGGATCACTGAAATGAGTGTATTCTCTAAATTGTCTAATAATGAATGAGGAATAAGGGTCAGGCAATCAGGAAACATGAACTGTCATTGTGCCATAGCATAAAAGCAGTTGGGAAGGGGAAGATATTGACTCTTTGGGTCAATGAAGTCTTAGCATCCGTATACTCTGCAGCTGGGGCTGAACCAGGCTAGGCTGGGTTTCACTGACATAACTGGTTAGAGATGAAACTCTCACACACATATAAACATATGTCTCTACATATGTACAGGCATATATATTTATATCAGGATTTAAGGTTTACAAAGCTTTCCTCTTAACAACCTTGAGGGTTGGATTATGCAAGTTAACAGCTGTTCCAGGGTAGTACAGTAGATAGAGTGTTGGGCTTGGAGTCAGGAAGAATCATCTTCCTGAGTTCAAATTGAGCCTCAGACATTTAGTAACTGTGTGACCCTGGGCAAGTCACTTACTCCTGTTTGCCTCAGTTTCCTCATCTATGAAATGAGCTGGAGAAGGAAATGGCAAACGACTCCAGCATCTTTGCAAGAAAGCCTTGATTAGGGCTTTAATTAAGTCAGACACGACTGAAAAATGACTTAACAACAGCAAAAAGCAGCTATTCTGGGGTTCACTTCCCTAACCTGCACTGATACTGGCAGGATAGGGTCAGCTAACTATTCCTCTTCTCAGATTTCTAGGGACAAGCTTGGGGGTCTGGGTTTCTAATATTTTTGCTTATGAGCTCTTACTTCTGTTTCCTATCAATTGTTATCTGATAGCCTAAATTAACTTTTGGAAAAGGGCATTTCCTGAGATGCTAAAAGAAAAACAGATGGCACAAAACATTCCTTCCCCCAAAATCAGATGCACATGTTCCCCCTGCACACATAAGGTCTTTGGGAAGAGCAGACTCAAACTGAATGCACAAAGATATTCAAGTATCCGTGTTGCAAAAGTTTCTGTTGTAAGTTCTAGCTCTGGGATATCTTGTCTCCTTTTGTGGAATCTTCATAAGGTTTCATTCTCTGCTGGGCTCCAAGGATGAGTGATTTTTTTTTAGTCAATAGGCAGCATTCTCTCCATGATGAGATAATACACTCCATGAAGCTCCTTCCTTTTTTAGGAGGTTCTGCCCTCGTATCTAACTCTATCACTGAGTTTCTCCCTCCCTGTAGTTGGATGTGTGGTGCTCTACTGGTCCTTTTCCTTCAATGAAATGATCAGTGAAAGGCAGGAGGAAGATGGAAAAATGGTCTCCTCCTCTCCAAGAGCAATTTCCTTCTTAGGGAGTAGTTTGAACTGGAATTCTCAATTGAAATCTACTACTGAACTAGACCTCTCTGGACCAAGGAACTGTAGAAATCTCTCTGCTGTTTAAAGCTCCCTGAGTAGTTAATTTTTTTGATAGCCAATTATTCCTTCTCATTCACTAATCCAATCAAAGAGGTTTATGCCTCATGATACAGACAGCCTCGTTAATTGAAGTGTGTGTGTGTGTGTGTGTGTTGATATTCCACCCATTACATGAACAATATTAATCCTTTTTTAAAGATGCAAAAAATGAGATTTAGAGAGAATTTACTTTGATTTGGATTACCAAAGTAATAGGTACCAAAGCCAGAATTTAAACCTATGTCTTCCTTGCCCCTAAACTTCTGTGTTCTTTGTCACTGTACTGAGCTATTTTCAATCACCTTCTAATGAGTTCATTTATCAAATCTATTCCAGTCTGTCAGCTGAGAATGTGGTCAGTTGTGTGGGAATGGGACACATAACTTATCCCATTTACTTGTGAGGAGGGGGAGATCAGTCTACAAAGAAATCACTTTCTGGGAAGAACAGTTCTGGGTGGAGTATTGCAGTGGGGAAAAGGTATCTGACTAGTCTGGAGATTGACCAGTATAAGAATATTGGGATAGAGAAATTAGTGATCAAAAGGGAAGGAGGAGGGCACCAAAGATAGACTTCTCCAACTTTACAATATTGCTTAGTGTTGGCACTGCCTCTGGGTTATTTAAGGGCACTCGAGTGCTGCAAATTATAGATTTACCCCACTGTGAAAAATAGAATGGATTCACTCTTAGCCGCATTCTAGTAGCCAGAAGTTTTATTTGAATTGACACCTCAGATTGTCTACTGTATAATAAAAGAGGTTCATATCTATTATCCTGAGGCACTGCAAAATCTTCAAGGGCCTCCTGAATTGCTGGTGAAAGATTTTAATTCTGGTCATGGTAGTTCAGGTGCTACGTATGCTATTGTATTCTAATTCTTGGACAACTGATCTTCTGTACGGGATGTAGAAGGTAGCTTTATTAAGTAGAATATTGGATTAATTTTATGCCACAGTGCTGCCATATTACAGGAGTTTACTATAGCATCTTATATAGCTCCTCCTGATTTGTTAGTATTTCTTGGGACTGAAGTGGAAGATTGACATCACTGCTAAATTAAAATTAAATTAAAGTTAAAATTAAAACAAAGACTTTAATTTTTTATATGCGTTCAGATCAGAGTTGAGGTTTACTGTATAGGGTCACTTGATAATAGGCTTGTATTATGTCTATCCTGGGTGCAGGACTTTCTATTAAGGAAGCACTGGAAACAAAGGTACTTGGATTCCCAAGAGAATTTTGGATGAGTAATTCAGGAGGAATTAGTTTTTGGAGGTTACACCCTTTAATTTGATTCTTTGTTTTCCAGTCAATAGGCTGGGCATGTATCTTGCCTCTATCCTCCTTTCTCTTCTTTCCTTGACATCAAGATCCTGAGAGTTCTACCATTTGCTTTTATGATCTGAATTAACAATCGCTTGAAAGTTCTTGAAAGTCTATTCTAAATTTGGTAGTCATTTGTAGAATCTTAGAGTTGGAAGGTATTGTTGAAGTTATTTAATCCAACTTTCTACCCAATGCAATATTCCTGACATATGGCTACCCAGTCTTTGATTGGATACTTCCAGTGATGGGGTTCATTACATATCAAAACAACCTATTCCATTTTAAATAGTTTTAAGTTTTTTCTCCCTATATTGAGACAAGCATCAATGAAAGATGATTTCCATCTAATTCTGCCATTGAGAATAACAGAGGATATACTTATTCCTTTTTCTATAGGATCTTATATTCCCTCTAATTATTCTCTTTCAAATATGAACATTCCCAATTTCTTCAGTCATTCTCCCTTTATTATGGGCTCTTGTAACCCCACCCTTGTAACTAGTCCCTATGCCTCTTAAAATATGGTTTCTAGAAGTAAACAAGGTACCCTGGATACTAGATTATTAGCGTGGAAAACAGAAAGAATTTATTTCCTGTGATTAGCATATTGTAATTTTATTGACCCAGTTTAAGATTTCATTAGTTTATTTTGCAGACACATTGAAGTTTTCATTCATATTAAACTTGTGGTCAACTAAAAATCCTCAGATCTGTTTCTTATGAACTGTTATTAAGGCATCTTTTTCTCCCAATTCTGTATTGAGTAGAGAAAGGCTTTTGTCCTCAAGGAATCTTCTAAACCCTGTTAAATTTTATCTTGGTAGTTTTGGCCTTTCATTAAAGATTACCAATATGTTTTTGAATTTTGATTTTAATATTTAACTTATTAGTTATCTCTTTCATTTTTATGTTTCCAATAAATTTAATAAGCTTATCTTTTGTTAATGAATGAAAATTATTAAGCCCGTATCAAGTACAAGGCACTGTGCTTTTTATGTCTTCTTTCAAATTACTAATAAAAATATTTAAAAGGATAGGGATAGGGACAGGGACAGAGCCTTGAGGCACCCTACCAGAAACTTCTTCCACATTGGCATTGACCCATTAATAAATATTCTTTGAGTACATTATTTATTATTCTATGAATCCTACCTAATTATGCCATAATCCAGCCCACGTTTCATCACCTTAACTGTATGATATCATGAGAGGCTTATAAGTTCCTTTGCTGAACTCAAAAGATATTCCTTTGATTCAAATACTCTCTTTAAACTAGAGTATGGCATTCTGTTTCCCACAAAAATCTATTCTTGATCAGATTTTCAGAAACATTAAAAAAACACTGAGAGAAACATTTAGTATATCTACTATCTCTACCTGATAATTTGATTCCATTAATTATGGACAAGCTAAAGCTATATGTTGCTAACCTACTCTGTCCCCAAAGATTTGATCTCATATTTAAGAGAAGACTTTCTACTCTAGGACTCAGAAGAGGAGAGACTATATTATAGTACAATGACCATTGACTCTGGAATCAGAGGACTTAAGGTCAAATCCTGCCTCTGATATTTAATGTCTGTAAGACCTTGGGCAAGTCACTTAACCTTACTGAGTCTCCATTGTCTTCTCTGTAAAATGAAAGAGTTGGATAAGACGTCCTTGGAGGTACTTTCTTATGTTAAGTAAATCATCAACCTAATTTCTAGTCCCAGTTCTGTTGCTCACTTACCTAGTGACTTTGTACTTAACTTTCCCAAGTTTTAGCTTCTTTATCTGGAAGATGGGTATAAAACTCCTTTCCTAGCTTGCTTCTCAGAGTTGTGAGGACCAAATTAAATAGATTAAATATTTTGAAAACTCTTAAACTCTATTCAAATGTTATTATTATCAATATATTTCAAATGGAGTACTTTTGGTTTGATAGAGGGCATGTTATATAAGTGACAAACTTGTTTGTATTCAACTAACTTTTCTAAAGTTACTGGTTGCCAGAGTGGCTAGAATTCTGGACCTAGATTGGCCAATCTAATTTTAAATCCAATCTCATGCTTTTCCTAGCTGTGTGATCCTGGGCAAATCACTTAACCTCTGTCCACCTCGGTTTCCTCATCTGTAAAATATGGATAATAATTGCATTTGCTTCCCAGAGTTATTATGAGGATTAAAAGAGATAATATTTGTAAAGGCCTTTGCAAACCTTAAAAGCACTATCTAAATGTTGCAAATGATTAGTATTTATCAACCATCAACACACAGAAATATCTGTAACCTATTCCTTCCTCATTGTTTATTTTCATTCTAGACTTTATGCCAATACTGTTGTTGTGGCCACATTGAGTTTTATTTCCATGCTACAAAAATAGAAAGGGCAAATAGAAAATCTTTTAGGGTAAAGAATAATAGACAAGCTTATGCCAACTCTTCATTAAGAAAGATCAGAGTGGGGCAACTAGGTGGCTCAGTAGATTGAAAGCCAGGCCCAAAGATAGAGCATCTGGAATTCAAATCTGGCCTCCGACATTTCCTAGCTGTGTGACCCTGGGCAAGTCACTTAACCCCCATTGCCTGCTCCTTAGCACTCTTCTGCCTTGAAACCAATACATGATATTGATTCTAAGATGGAAGGTAAGGGTTTAAAAAAAAGAGAAAGATCAGAGGTAGAAAATCACTAAAGCCTGAAATGGCCCCACTAGATTATGTTTTGGTTTGCATAAATGAATAGCCAAAAATTTCAGCTTGGCCTGATGGATGGCATATGGTAGGATTTCTCATAGAATCCCAGATTGGACTCTGGGCAAGTTTCCCTTTCCTGGGACTTCAGTAATATATCTACCCATTCTCTCGTCTATCGGGTTCCTTTGGTGATTAGATATTACCTACTTCATCCTTTATGGAATTAAATCAGAGTCAAATGCTTTGAGGTGTGGGAAATTCTTTACTTTTCAGAATAGTGGAAAGGTTGGGATAGGCTTATTTTTCTGGGGAAATTTTACAGATTATGTTAATTTGCCTTGCCTACGTTTTTGAGTATTAGGGACCTTCCCAAGGGAAGAATGTGGCACTAGGAAAACCTACTCTTGATACCCATGCATAATTATAAAGTAATGGAAAAAAAAGCATGTCCCCTTTCTTTATAGAAGACTGGGCAGCAGACTGAAAAAAATTTCAGAGTGGATCTAAAAAAAATGAAAGAGAACTATCTCCTGTTTGGTACCTTTTTGGGGAGGTTTTTGTGGGAGTTTGTATTGTGAAAGAACTCTGAGGCCATATGGCTTGAGAAGATGCTTGCATTCTCAACCTGTGGCTCTAAGGAACACTAGAAAGTATGGGTTTTCTGGTGGGGCTATCATGGGGACACTAGTAGGTGATGGCTTTGCCAAGTCAATGGGTCAAGGAATTTTGGCAGTGTCAATAGTACTAATCCAATGTCATGCATGATTAATTTTAAAATAGCTTTCTTGACATTTCTTGGGGTCACAGAATCATACAATGATGTAATTTCAGTGTAGGGAGGTACCTCAGTTATTCCCTTGGACAATCTATTCCTTGGGCAAGAATATCTTCTAAGATCCAGCCTCTGTTCAAAGAGTTATAGAGATGGCAAGCCTTCCACTCCCTGAGGCATCTCATTCCATTTGTGGATAGCTCTCATTGTTAGGACAATTTTCCTTAATCTAAACTAAACTTGTTTTTCTACCCATTGCTCCTATTTCTACTTACTGTTATGGTTCATTTGGGGATTAGGAAGTACCATGCAAGTAGCATTCTCAGGGATACTTCATCTCTAGCTTAGCTTCTTTCCTTGGTAAAGAACACTTCTAAAGATGCTGTCTCTGGCTGATTGTGATATCACTTCTGGGTTTTATGAGGTTTATTTGTTTTTAAGGGCAGAAGAAAATGAAGAATGTTTTTAGGAAAGAATCTCTCTCTCTCTCTCTCTCTCTCTCTCTCTCTCTCTCTCTCTCTCTCTCTCTCTCTCTCTCNTCTCTCTCTCTCTCTCTCTCTCTCTCTCTCTCTCTCTCTCTCTCTCCAAGTAGTTATTCAGATTGGCTTTTAAAGGTGTCACAATCAGAATAAGACTATTATCACAAATGGGGAATAGGCTGCCTTGGGAAGTAGTGCTTTTCTTCTTACTGGAGGCCTCCAGGCAAACTTTGAATGAACACATCCCAGTTTCCTGTAGAGAACATTCTTGTTTAGCCATAAGTTCAACCAGATGGCTTTACTTTGTTTTGGTTCAGGAAAGTGCCCTCTTCAAACTCTACTCACATCCTAGAGAAGTAAGGAAGTCAAATCATTTAGGCAGATGCCTACTAGGTTAGGAATCAATGACTTTCAAGTAATCTCCTATAATCATTCATATGTAAATAAAAGAGCAGAGGACTGAAGGGTGGGATGTATTGGGTACCAGATAAAGAGAAAAATGAATTTTTAACAGGCCTTTCTTAACAAAAATGGCTAGTCAAATAACACTACCTCCCCATCCAACTAAAAATGTAATTTCTGGTACCTGAATGAAAAAAAAAAAAAAGCTTGTCTGTTCCCTTTCCTTTTCTATGTGTGTATCAGTATATGTATGTTTATTTACAGAATGGTACATTTTTTATGTCAATAGCAACAAGATCTTGGAAGCCAACTTAAAAGTTATTGGGGGGGGTTATGAGGGGGAGGCACCATAAAAATTCTTGCTATAGTTTCTTTTTTTTCTTTTTCTAATACTTCTGAGCATGTTTTCTTGAGCAGCAATTGCTACTTTTTTTGAAGGTCTTGTGTGAAAATCTTTTTATGATCATGATTTTCTTGGGGTGAGGGCAATCCACTCTCTTATATTCTCACCAATATAAGAATTGATTAGAAATTCTGCTTTTGATAGAGTTATACTTTCATTTAATGTAAGTCTAAGTGTTCTAAGTCATTTGTAAGTGTTTTGCAAATAAGCTTTTAAGTTTCCACAATCAGCTGGTCATTTATATATTTCGGGTTTTGTTGCTGTTGTTCTAAAGTCCAGCAATGAGACAGAAATGCTGCTTTTTTTACCCTCTAGACTTTTAAAGTTTGTGCCACCCCCCCCACTTGTTTTCAATCAACTTAATTATAGGATCCAAAGGAAATGAGTAAAAATGGATTGTATTCTGGCTTATAATGATTAATTACACAATTATGGGTAAAACTGAAGCCTAACAAACTTTAAATGTATGATGTATGATGAATCCCTGAATTCAGATTCAAAGTGAATGGTGATCTGGAATGCTCAACATTTAAAGGAATGGGGTGGTGAGAGGGGCAATTTGTAACAAGATCAAGGCTGAACCTTTTAAATGATGCATACTGCCATACTTAAGCCTTAGTGTTGACCTCATGGCTGAAACTGGGTTTATTTTTGACATTTGCACCAATCCTTCACCAGTTAAGTTTTTAAGAAAAAAAAGAGGGAGAGAAGTAGAAAACAAAGCACTGCTTCTCTTTTATCTTCTACTTCCTTTCCGCCTTTATACTCCTACTTTCTTCTTCATCAGTCTCTATCCTCCTCTCCTTTTTTATTTCATTACTTTCTCTAGCCTCCTCTCCTTTTCATTATCCAATTAATCAGGGTTGTTAGCATGCCTTGAGACAGGTTATAGCCAAATGTAGAGAATCCATTAGAGAGAAAGGGTGAAGAGAAAGATAAGAATGCCAAGTAGCAGAAAATGGCAGCTGAAGGAGTATGTAGCCACTTAACAAGATTTCAGTTAGGCTAAGGTGATCTTGGAAATAGAATGGGAAGAAATAAAATAGTCATAAGGACATATACACTGGAAGTAGAAGACTAGGAAAATATATAATTAGAGAGGTAGAGCGACTTGTCTAAGATCATACAATTAATAAGCAGCAGAGAACATAGTGGTCAAGAAGTCCCAGAGATTAAGTATGAACTCAGTCATGCCATCAAAAAGCACTAATTAGATACCTAAAATATGCAAGATCAGGGGGATATAAAAACAAAACAAACAAATAAAACCAGTAGTCCTTACTTTCAAGTGCTTATATTTTATTAGAGATGGAGACAGAAATTAGTTATATGCACACACATATAGATTTATATAAATAGATATATATTATATAATTTATATTGTTATATAATTACATATTATATAACATATATTATATAAAATACATACTATACAAATATGAGGCAGCTAGACAACGTAGTGACTAGAGTGTTAGACTTAGAGTCATGAAGACAGAGTTCAAATCTCACATCAAACGTTTCCTACTTTGTGATCCTGGGCAAATTATTTAACTTCTCTCAGCATCAGTTTCCCCATTTGTAAAATGGGGATAATAATAGCACCCATCTCAAAGGTTTGTTCTGAGGATCACAGAAGATAACCTCAATAAAGTACTGTGCAAAGCTTTGTGTGCTTTATCAAAATGCTAGCTATTGTTATTTTATTAGTCTGTACAAAATAAATGCAATGCGATTGGTGGGAGATGTTGAAGCATACGTTTTTGGGAGAATCAAGAAAAACTCCTAGCTGAATGCAGCACTAGAGACGAATGTTGAATGAAATCAGGAACTCTGTGAAGTGGAGGTGAGGATGGAGTGGATTCTAGCATAGGGTTCAGCTAGAGCAAAGACCTGAAAATAAGAGAAGTGGTGTCATGCACGAGACACCAAGAAAGTCCAGGGCTGTGACTTTACCAAAAGTAAGGATCTATTGACAGCAGGATAATGATGCTACTCAACATTCATACTCAATATTCAAGACTATTCTTCAGATTGTCCAATGTGCCCTAAATCTCATAAAGCCGGTCAGACCTTGCAGAAGAGAGATGCTGCTTTAGAAACAACAATAAAATCAACACTTTTATTTTTAAGATAAGGGATTATCTCCACTAAGTATGCTCTTATCTTGTAATCCAGATATCTAGCTGACCAACTAAGGAACATGATATGAGGGTTCTTCATTGAAAGGACCATCAAATTCTTAATAGCACAGCAAGTTCTTCATGATTATTTCTAAAACCTTGAGAAGACTGTTACTTTTGCTGTCTCTTCCCTCTTCTTGGCTCAGAAGGATAAGAGTGATTTGCACCTAATTTTTTGGGGGGCTCCTATGAACATCCTTTATCTTGGGTATTGGATCATTTCTTTGAATTATCTGGGATCTGAGGTGTCCAGAGAACCAGGCTAAAGAAAATGGGGTTATCAATTCTTGTTTTTCAATGCTGTCTCCAGTGATTAACTCCACAGTTCTCTTCTGCAGAAGAAATGCTATGTTGGCATGGAAGGAATCCCTAGGATTCCCACAAGAGGAACCAAAATGAAGCAAGCTGTTGAGGTCAGGACCTCTTTCACCAAGACCCCCAGTACTTACCCTTCCATATATACAGTCATGAGAAACACAGAATAGTATGGTAGAGATAGCACTGGACCAAGGGTTTGAGTAATGTTGTTGACTGACTATGGGATCATAAGTGAGTTTCCTGGCACCTCTAAGCATTAGTTTCTTCATCTACTAAATGAAAGGGGCTGGTCTAGGTGGTCTCTAAGTCTCCTTCAAGTGCTAAGACTAAGATTATGCCAGAATTAGGGGAGTAGAGGATAATCACACTGGCTTTGGAACAAAGTGAGCCTGACACAAGTGGAGATGGAATCCCAGCTTCAGCCTCTTAATCACTATTTAATAAAAAACTTAACCAGGCTAACATGGACCTCTGGACAAGTACAACACTGCAGAATCTTGGTCTGCAGGTCACTGAGTCCTTCATCCCTTGCAATGCAATGATACTATCAACTTTAGAACTGGAAGGAATCTCTATCCCTTAGAGGATCTAAGATAACCCTCTTACACATTGCTCACGTGAAATTCTCTTTACTACTCTCCCTGACAGATAGATGGTTGATCCAGTCTTTGATGTATTCATAAGGTGCTTATTACCTTTTTTAGGCTGTCAGTCCATTGCATTTCTAGGCTACTCTAATTCACTAGAAAGTTCATTGCTATACTACGCTGAGTCAAAGCCTGCCTATCTTTAAATAAAATTGTAGAATTTCAGAGGGGTTAGGACATAGCATAATAAAATATTCTTCTTTTACAGAAGGTGTGACAAACTGAGTCTAAAAGAGGGTTAAATGACCTGACCAAGGTTTCTTAGTAGTGTTCAGGACCAGAACTTAGGTCTTTTGTACAGTAGACTCATCTTGTTCTTTTCCCTTTGCTACTCCCTGGCCTTCATTCTACTTTTAGAGCCATAGATGATAATCACACTGGCACAGAGTTTTAGAGCAAAGAGGAGCTCAGCAGCAATGTAAACCAATCCAAATCCATTAGGCATCCAGTCTGTGCTTGAAGACCTCCAAGGAGTGAAGCAATGATTACCTTCTGAGTTTGTCCATTTTAATTTTGGACAGCTCTAGCTCTTAGGCATTTTTTCTGACATCAAGGAAAATCTTTGTAACTTCTACCCATTGCTCTTGGTATCAACCTCTGGGATCAAATAAAATAAATCTAATTCTTCTTTCATGTCCTTGAAAACAATTACTAAATCTTCCCTTCTCCAGGCTAAATATTCCCAATCCCTTCAAGACCAAGTCTTTCCCATCTTCTCTTTGAGTATTCTTTAGGTGCTGTGGACTCAAAGCCTTTCCCCATTATAGTTGTCCTCTTCTGGATATTCTCCAACTTATTAATTCTTTTCCTTTTAAAAATAAATGTATTTTATTTTTCCTCAATTACATATAAAAACATTTTTTAACCTAAAATTGGAACCAAATCTTTTCCCCTCCCTGAGATGACCAACCACCTAATATAGATTTTACATGTACAATAGTGGAAAATATTTTTCTGTATTAGTCTCTCAACACTGAACACTATTTGAAATGTGGTCTTACTGAGGAGTAAATTGAGACTCCTCTTCCATAAGGCAGTGCTCCAAATGTGCCTCCAATTCTTCTTTTCTTTAGGCCAAGTATCCCCAATCCCTCAGCCATTTCTCATATGACATGGCTCCCAAATACAGTAGGCAGCTCTGAATGTCAGGACGCCTGGGCAAGTACTTCCAAATTAAGCAACTTTATGCCTAGGTATGATCTCTGAACTCTTTTGAGGAATATTTTTAAATAAAAAAATTAAGAGCTCACCACCCATTCAATTCAACTGAATTCTACTTAGTGGCAGTGTGCTGAACTCCTACCACAGGCAAGATACTGTGTTTGATGTTAGAATATATATACAGCCAAGCCCAAGGATTTCTAGGGACTGGTACTACATAATCTTTCAACATGGAATTTGTCTTTGGCCCTGGCATTGACTGGCACCTACTGTAGTAACTACCTAAATGTAGTTTGCCAGAAGAAATCTCTTGATGTATTCAAATTCTCTAAAGTGTCATTGAAAACACAAATCAATCTGGTTTCTGAAACAGGTAATTTTCCCTCTACTGTTTTGTTTTCTTCCAGAGACTTTTGATGTTCTCCTTTTCTTCTCTGTAGCAATCAATCATTTGTCTCCCCCATCACCAAAATTGTGACAGCTTTTTAAGTCCAGAATTGAGTCAGACACATAACAAGTGCATTTGTTAAGACTTATCCAACTGAATGTAATTGAAAGGTGCACAAGCAACAGGAGAGAAAGTCATTTTGTCTAATTTTTTGCTCCCCACACCCCCTTGTTATCGGCTTTGTTTCTTAGAGAATGGAACTTGGGAATCAAGAGGTTCTGAAACTGACCCAGACATCGGGGAATAGCAACAGCCCTGCCAACAAGAATTCTTCCCAGCAATGTCACCTAGGGGAGAGCCGGGTGGGAAGTTATTGAATATAGGCACAATGAAAAGTTTTATGTGGGTTCCACAGCTGACACTGAAAGAGTAATGCTGGAGGCCTTTTCATTTAAGTAACTGAGTCCATTGACCTCCATGAGGTAGCAATAGAATTGTGCCAGCTGGTGGAATGCCTTGCTGGGTGTTAGATGCCTCTTTGTTCTATTCTCAGCATAGGTCTTTGTCTTTCATTCATTAGGTTTTAATTTTTTTTCTGCGAGTAGGTGTAATGGCAGCTCTATCTGAGAGAGAGAGAGAGAGAGAGAGAGAGAGAGAGAGAGAGAGAGAGAGAGAGAGAGAGAGGCAGAGAGAGAGAGAGGCAGAGCTGCCTGTCAGATGGTGAATTTGAACAGAAGCAGTTGTCGTCATGGTGATGGCAGGTTGCATCCCACTACCATGGAAACCAAAGTTAAAAAACTGATGTTAAGCAGGAGAATCACATGATGTAGGGTTTTTTGTTTTGTTTTGTTTTGTTTTAAAAAAAGAAGAGAGGTTTGGTTTTTCAATCTGAAAAAAAAAAATTAAGAAGAGGTTGTATGGTGAGAAAGATTACAAAAAGTCAACTGCCTAGAAAATGAAGCAGGAGCATATGAAGGTTGCACAGCCTTCCATAGCATTGTTTTCTGCTTATTAACAGTATGTTCTTCCTGATAAATTGTGTTTATTTCCAAATATGCCAATCAGAGCTATGAATTGGTACTCTGTGTGTGATTGTGTTTGTGTGTATGTGTGTATATATAGAGGTGCAAAGGGAGGTAGTGTTTCTGGAGTTGACATACTGTAGACAATTTTATGATTCTAGCACTCTCCTTCCTTTCCTTTCTCCCCTCTATTGCCTCGATGTGATTTAACAAATATTTATTGAATATTGAAGTAGAGGGTTTGAAAGCAGTGACCTAGAGGGAGATTGGAGTTAAGGAGACAGCACAACTGACCTCAATAAAGAGAGAACCTGGAAATTTAGGAAATTTACATCTGGCTTTAGAAAAGAATTCTGATGTAGTTGTCTGAGACATCAAAAAGAGGGAATATGTTTTCCATTGATTCCCTTCTCCAGGTTCTCTTAGCAGACTCAAGTTGCCAAACTAGTATTAGCAGGGAATGAAGAGAAGGAGGTCTCAGGGTATGTGTAGGGGCACATATACACAAATGGAACAATCTTCCCATTATAAATGACTAGTCTTTACCTGTTCAGCTTTTACTGAATTTCTAAATTTAATTTACTAAATTTCACATTTACTCTGTGAAAATGAGCCCACTCAAATGAAGAAAGAAGTAGCAAATATCTCCTAGAGATTTCCAAGAAGGTCTACCTGAGAGCCTTTCTTTTTCCTTTGTCTACCTCCCAGTACCCCTTCACTGCATAATTTTGGGAAGTCAAGGGACTGGAAGCAAAGTGTAGAGTCTCTTCCAGGTGTGAGACAGATACTTCCAAAACTGGCTTGAAGCCTGTTAGAAATACACCATGGAACAAAATTTCTATTTCAGTTCTGAGATAGGATGGATAGATGAGGTTCGGCTTGTTGGGAATCTGAAAGTAGGAGGCTCTATAGTCAGTGTGGGAAGAATATGAAGAAACAAACATAACCCTCTCTTCCTTAGATACTTGGATCAGGATCAAGACATCCCATTGAAGTGATGGGCATGACCCTGTCTGGGTTTTAGGCCCTATTGTTATCCTCTAGATCTCCTTTGCCCTCCAGACCAGTTATATCTTTTGACATTGGCTCAGAAGAGAAGGGGAACATGATCTCATCATAATGATCTCACTGATTTTCCATCATGGGGCTGTAGAAGCTGGTGCCTGGGTTCTGTTTAGGCTCAGGCTTCTGCTGTCCTCAGTCCTGGCCTTAGGTGTGATTAATATCCCTTCTGATCACATAGGGGAGATTACATCAGTGCCATCAGGACCATAAATCCTCCTTCTTGGGCTTGGTATTTGAACATGTTTTTTCCTTATTCTCTTTTTTCCCAATAAGTTTTGGGTCAAATAACTGATTTCTTTAGTTGGTGCCATCTTTTTTTTTTGAGACTATTTCTTCCTATTTCACCTTGACTGGAAATGCAATGGTCACTCATAAACTCAAACTTCCTACTGACTGGCATGGAAGTTTTAACCCACTCTCTTTTTCCAGCTTGGGCCAGTCCACTCTTTCTTAGGCAAACTCAAAACCTATAGTTTTAGGGGTTCGCCATGTTGGTATTGGATTTGGTACAGATACATGATCGGCTTTAGGCTTCCTCGAGCTCAGAACTTCTAAACTCAAGCAATCCATCAGCATCAACCTCTTACAGTAGCAGATGTTACAGGCATGCAGCATCCCAACCAGCTTTTAAAAAATAGCCCATATTAGGGTGTCTTCATTGACAGTCTCTAGAGTCATAGTCAGCCACCTGACTATCCCAACCTTTTGCCCTCTCCAGGCACTGTCTTCAGAATCTAAGGAACATCAGCAACTGGAATCTTTTTTTTTTATTTTCATGATAATGACAATAATCATGATAGTAAGAATACTTAACATTTGTGTATATATTGAAGCTAAAGAATCACCTTCATGGATTCAGGCATTTCAATCAGTCATGAGCTTAAAATGAGTCATTAGTATGACCTGTCAGCCAAAGAAAGTAAGGGAGTTTTAAGGCTGTATCTTTAAAAGCAAGCGGAATGAATGAATTCAAGCCCAACTCTCCATCCAGTAAGACAACTAGCTGCCTCATCTATTAATAAAAACAGGGAAGAAAAATAATAATTTTGCCACTCAGGATTTTTATGAGGCTCAAATGAGATAATGTAAAATTCTTTGAAGTTGTAGAGCCTTGCAGAATAATATTAAAAAATAAAATCCTGGTATCTTTCTCACTAAAATACTTCACAGAGTGTATTATATTCAAAATTTTTGGAAGTATTCTAGTTGCTGAAGATACTTCTGGTTGTAACACAAAAGTTGGACATAGTCTTGTTAGCACTTTTTCACTGTTATTTAAAATATCTGCTTAGGGCAGTGTGGAGGATTGGCTTGGAATCACAGAGCATCCCCAGGCTCTTAACCCGCTCTAAGATTATAAGCTATGTCCCAGAAGCAATCCGTATACTTATAGGTGAATGAGTAGAAAGGATGGAAACCCACAAAGGAGATATAACACCTTAAGGTGTTACAAGGGGGTCCTGGAACACAAGAGGAAATACTAAGACTAAGGAAGGGTAGACGTCATTCCAGATGAGCAAAGGGAGATTGTTCTAAATCAATGGCAAAATTTACAAAATGGGAGTAGGAGATTGCTAGCTTAACTTTCAAAGCCTTTCAAGCATGTAGGCAGTGCCTAGGTGATTGATGACTGGCTGCTAGCCCATAAAACTCTGTAGTCATTAGTCTAATAGTGGAGCAAGGGTGAATGTTTCTTATATCTGTCTTGGCCTATCCTGAAGCCCCTAACTTCTCTAGGGGAGTTTTGACGCCTTAGTGCTATGATGTGATTTGACTCTGGGACAAGAACCAAGAGCAGAAAAATGGTCCCATGGCACCATTGCAGCTCTGAAGATTGATTTCTTTCTCATCTGGTCACCTGTTGTAGTGGCTTCAAGATCTGGCTAAATCCCTCTTGGTTCCTATTCATTATACCCTCTCACCTGAGAGGCTGTAATGGGACAGAGCTTTGCTGGTCAGATTTGGTTCTTGGGGAGGACCAGGGGAGCCACCCAGGACCCTTATGACAACCAGCTATATTGTAGATGGACCTTCTCCCCTTCTGTGGGCTCTGGTTTTTCAAATAATAAATGAACAATGGCAGGTGTATGGGCTCAAATTATTTGTGTTGCCAAGGAAACAAGTCAACTATTCAAGGGAAAGAGCATTGGGTAAAAGATAAATCAATAAGTGATCCTATTTTTATCATTTCCCTAATGATTCTCTTGAATTCGCTAGACGGGAAGGGGAGAGTCTGAGCGACACAGGTCCTCATTACCAGTCTCAGAAGGAGACAGGAGTAATGGGGCATTTGGGGTGACTGCCAGGAAAGTTTATATAATTAGACACCTAGCGAGGATCAAGGGAGACAAGGGAAAGAGGTAGTCTCTCTATGGATTTCCTTCTGTTTAGTATTGTCATTTTAATTGTAACTGGCCCATGGTCTTTACAACTTGGAGCATCTCCTAGGCCTTTGGGTATCGTCTCATTTGGACATATAAGATACATCTTGTCCATTATTCAGAGAGAAGATGGACTACAGACTAGGTTTCCCTTCTGTTGCTTCCTTGACCAGCAAATGCTTTCTCTGGATGCCTGTAAGGTGAGAAGGAGAGCATGTAGTTTTTACTGGCAGACGAATAGGGATGGAGGCCCTAAATCAGTGATTCCCAAAGTGGGCGCCACTGCCCCCTGGTGGGTGCTTCAGTGATCCAGAGGAGCAGTGATAGCCACAGGTGCTTTAATCTTTCCTATTAATTGCTATTAAAATTAAAAAAAATAATTTCCAGGGGGCTAAGTAATATTTTTTCTGGAAAGGGGGTGGTAGGCCAAAAAAGTTTGGGAACCACTGTCCTAAATGAACCCCTGCTCTTCTAGAAGCCAACTAGGATCCCTCTTCTTGTGTCTAGGATCAATGCTGGGATGTCCTTGGAGTTGCCTTGTGGAGGTGATGCCCCCATTTTGTTCCTTATGATGCCTGGTAGTATATAAGCTCTGTGAGGGTAGAAATTATTTCTCTGTCTTTGTCTTTGTGTCCTCAGTCCCACCATAATGACTGGCACATAGTAGATGATTGGCAAATATGTGCTGATTGATTAAGAATGGGCTTCCAGGGAAGAGGAGTAGAAGAAAAGGGCTAAGGAGCTGGGTCTTACTGAATGCAAAATTGTGATTTTTTTTCTTCTGCTTTTGCTCAAATCCCAGCAGCCTATTTTACTTTGCTCTTTTCTTTTCTCTGTACATTCTGTTTGAGTGCCCTCCCTCCCTCCTTTCAAGACCAGTACACTGACTTACCAATCAGGGATAGGGATGATAATTGTCTCAGTTTACAGTGGTCTTCATGCCAGGATGAATGTGCATTTTAACAGTGATGAAAACTTTTAAGTCAAAGGACCAATTGGAAGAAATAGGATGGGGAGGATATTTCAAGATCCTCATTGAAATTATACCTAGAACCTACTGGTCTGTACACTGTAGCCAGTTAGCAGTACATAGACCAGAGAACTGGCTCTTCCTTCCCCGCCCCACCCCAGGCACCTGGCCCACTCACAGAAAGTCTGATGCTTCAGCACCTGGGGTGCCAGGATCAGTTTTCTGGGCCTCCATGGGCCCAGTCCAGGTAAACTAGTCTCTAATCCTGTCTTTGGGACTTTCACCTGGTTTTTTGACATTCTAGGCTAATCAAGTTTAAAGATCTGAGTAGGGAACAATCTGCCATAATTGTTTGGCTGGGGAAGTCAGGGAGCAGTCAGGGAGCAGGAACAAGATGCTAGTGGAGCAGTCTGGGAGCTATGGCAAGAAGTAACCAGAGCCAGAAGCTGGCAAGGGATCCAGATCCAACAAGGCTGCCAGGCAATCTTTGCAATTACCATTTAAGCAAATGAATCTGCTGCCTAGGGATCTGCCTTGCCTGCAGCATCAGTACCAGGGAGGCATTCACTTTTGAGCCTGTAATAATTACTTGTGGATTTGCAAAGGGGAAAAGAAAGCCCGACCCCAACCACATAGGACCTTAGTACATTATCAGGCCAGGGAGAGCCAAGGAGGGTTTGGGTTTGACTGACAAAGTGGAAAATTATTCATCCTACTACTTCAGCCCTTATGGCAAAATGTGGATCTTCCGAGGCTACCAGGCTGGTCCAACACCTTTATAGATACTTTTGTCCAGGTCTTCTGGCTAGCTTCTAGGGATAAGCAATGGGAAGAGGTTTACCAGAGAAGGAAGAAAGGAGAGAGAAGTACAGCGGAAGAGAAAGGGAAGAAAAGGGGAAAAGAATACATTTAGCCCAAGTGATTCAGTTCATTTTTTTAAAAACCCTTACTTTTCATCTTAGATCAGTATTGGTTCCAAGGCAGAAGAGCAGTAAGGATTAGGCAATGGGGGTTAAGTGACTTGCCCAGGGTCACACAGCTAGGAAGTGTCTGAGGTCATATTTGAACCCAGGATCTGCATGTCTCTAGTCTTGCCTTTCAATCCACTGAGCTACCCAGCTGCCCCCTTCAGTTCATATTTTTAAGACCCTCAAACTGCTTATAGCTGAAAGTCCTAGTCCAGGGATCAGTATGTGGGACAGTGGCACCAGTCTTCCTCCCTTATTCCTCTAAAGCAGTGGCTCCCAAACTTTTTTGGCCTATTTCCCCCTTTCCAGAAAAAAATATTACTTAGTCCCCTGGAAATTAATTTTTAAAATTTTAATAGCAATTAATAGGAAAGATAAATGCACCTGTGACCATCACTGCTCTCCTGGATCGCTGCAGCACCCACCAGGGGGTGATAGCACCCACTTTGGGAATCACTGCTCTAAAGGATGCCACTGTTTATGAATATTGGCTTCCAGCTTCCTTCCCTCCTTTGTGTACTCAGTGTTCTCTCAAACATCAAATGATATAAAATGATCACTTCTTTCTCACCCACCCAAAGTAACAGAACTGGTTTCTAAAGGGACCTTGAAGATCATCCATTCCCCTTTTTTCACAGATGAGGAACATGAGGCTTAGAACAATGAAATGGCTTGTTCTGGGTTACACAACTAATGAGTGGCAGAACTGGGACTTTAATTTAGGGCTTCTGACTCCATGTCCAGTGTTATTTCAGTTCAATTGAAAACATTTATTTCTTTATTTTTAAATTTATTTTATTGTCATTGAAAACATACTTCCATATTGTTGGAAACATACTTCCATATTCCATTGTTGTAAGAGCACACTCATACATAGCCAAAACCCCAAAATAAAACCACAAATTCACTGATGTGAAAGAAAGATAGTCTGCTTTGATCCATGCCCATCCCACTTCAACAGTTCTTCCTCTGGAGGTGGATAGCATTCCCCAACATAAGTCTTTCAGAATTGTTCCAATCATTGTATTGCTGAGAGAGTAGCCAAGTTTTCACAGATAATTATCATCTAATATTGCTGGCACTGTGTCTAATGTTCTCCTAGTTCTGCTTATTTCACTCTGCATCAGTTCATATAGATCTTTCCAACTTTTTCTGAAATCATCCTGCTTATCCTTTCTTTTAGCACAATAGTATTCCATCACCAACATGTATCACAATTTTTTCAGCCATTCTCCAATGGATGGATGTCTCCTTAATTTCCAATTCTTTGCTACTACAAAAAGAGCAGCTATAAATATTTTTGTACAAGTAGGTCTTCCCCCCCCCTTTTAATCTCTTTTTTATCTTTTTTGGGATATAGACCCAGTAGTGGTGTTACCAGATCAAAGGGTCCACACATAAACAGACATTTATTAAGTATCAACTATTCTCAAGGCACTCTGCCATACCACCGCTGACCTTCTCTAGGACATTAGAACTTCATATAATCAAGTTTGTTTGTCAACCCTTGGTTTCTGATTCAGATCAAGGCCAACCTAGCTTCTTTAGCACCCTGGCTTCAATTTTATTGGGGAGTCTTATAAACACCACTGATAGTGTGTCTCAGCCTTCGTTTTCTCCAGAAGGCTCCACCGACATGGATATTCTAAAGAATTACTGGCAATTTTTTCATTAGGTCAGGGTTTTGAATTGGAACCAATATGGTGTAAAGGTTCATCTCTGATCTCTAGGAGAGCTAGATTGAAAGAAGTAAGCCATGGGATACCAGATAAGTTGGAGAGGTGATGTGACTCCCACCATTGTTCCTAGCGATTCTTTTCTATCCATGATGGGATACTCAGAGAAAAGGAAGGAGTGACTTCGAATACTGTGGGATAGATGTTCCCTAGAGGTTAGAAGTAGGTTCCCATCTCTATGGAAAGGTTTAAGCCCAGTATAGTACTGAAGCAGAAATATGGTTTGGATGTCTTTGGGGACCATTTGGATCTTGTACATTGTAGGAATCTCCACTAGTACCTGGGAAAGGAGCCCATGGGACAGAAGAAGGTAGTTGCTAGTTGTTGATTTAAAACAACAATAGCAATAACAATTTAAGATTAAATTGTTAGGCTTAACCACAGATATACATATGTGCACACACTCATACATACGTACGTACATATATATATATATATATATATATATATATATATATATATATATATCATCAAGTCAATAGGGTTAGACTTTCTCCTTTTCTCCCCTGAGCTGCCTTTTTATGATTTCTTTTCTCTTTCAAGATTCCCTTTGTGTACACTTTAAGCTGATTTCACCTAGATTCAAAATGTTGGGAAGAACTAAAGGAGCTTGAGGTAAACTCCAAGGAACCTGAGTAAGGAAGCCCTCAGTATCTGGGGGAATTAAAAAAAAACAATCCTTTCACCTTTTCCCTTTTGTCTAGCCAGTAACTGTTGCTTCTTTTTTTCTGGATTTCAAAGTCAAGTCAGCACTCAGGGTTATTCTGCCCGACCAATGGTAACTACTGGCTCCTGTTTGTCATAACAACGGTTCCATTAGAAAATCAAATGTACAAAATGACTTGGCTCAGGGAGCATGTGCTTCCCTCTTTTTCTCTTTTTAATATGCCCCCTACTGCCTCCCCCTGAGCTCTTAGCAAAAATATTCTGCAGGAATCAGATTGTTGGCACCTGAGTCATAACCTTGTTTTTCAGAAAAGACACAGGGAGCCCCCTCACCTGTCTTCATCTTTAAGGGGGGAAAGTGAAGTACAATAAAGCTTAACTACATTATCCATTCATTTATATTTTGTTAATTTGTGGAGGCACTGATTCCATTGTCCTGGGATTGGCTGAGTGATTTGTTTCCCAGAGTGATTCAGGAGGCAGCTCTCTACCTCTTCTCATATATAAGTTGGGGTCAGGGGTAACAACTCAATAGCAGGTGGGATAGGGAAGGAGAAAATTCATCTGCTTCATTACTTTTTAAATAAAAAAATTGGATGTGATGATGGAAGGGAGCTCAAGTGGGATGATTTTTTTTTGCTTGTATTTAAGAGTTCTGAGTCCTTTCCTTTTCTGGGTAGGGAGGAATCTGACAGAAGGAGGGAATTTTCAGTAAGATAACAAGAGGTAGCAATGGAACAGACTTTTTTTTAAAGGCCCAGCTATATATGTATATATGCCTTTTAAGTCATCTTTGCAATGTTTAGTAACTGAAGACTGCTAAGACCATGATGCCCTCGAACTGAATTCATTCCTATCTCTTTCTTCACTTAACCTTTATTCTCATTTTTAGTCCCAGCAATTCAACCAGTATTTATTGGGAACCTGCTGTGGGTTCACAATTGTGCTGATTTTGTTTTCTTTCCAAGGAGCATCTGAGGCTGAATGGTACAGTAGAAAGAGTTTGAAACTGGGCAGAAGAGAACCTGGGTTCAAATATTGGCTCTGCTAACTTAAATCCCATGTGATCATGGGGAAGTCACTTAAGCTTTCAGGGCATTAATTTCCTTATTTGTAAAAGAAGAACTTGATGACTTCTTAGATCACATTAGCTTTGAATATATGATTATATATTCACACATATAATTCACACAAATAATATATTCACACATAAACACACACGTGTATGTGTGTATATGTACATAAATATGTGTGTATGTACACAATACACGTTTATATGTGTGCATAGATATGTATATATGTATATATGCATGTAAACTACACTTAGTGAGTTTTAAGCTATTAAGATTAAAATGGAATGAAAACATTTGGAATATCCTATGTGTCTACATACATGATACATGTATATTTGAAGATGCATTGCTGTGTACATGTAATTTTGGGACACCCCATATATACATGCATATGCATATATATTTTTGTGTACATATACGCATGTAAGCAATATACTTTGGGGATACATTGTATATATAAATTATACATGCATATTAGCATATGTATGTGTATAAACTTTGGGGACTCTGTATATATACACATACATATATGTGTCAGAAAAGAGTGTCCCAAAAGTCTTGATGTAATTTTAAACTTTAATAGCTTAAAAGTGCACAAAAACTTTTGGCACACCATTCATGCACATATATGTACATATATACATTTATGTGCATGCACACACATACATGAACACATGTGTATGTGTATGTGTATATATATATAGATAGAGAGAGAGAGAAAGAGAGAGAGAGAGAGAGAGAGAGAGAGAGAGAGAGAGAGAGAGAGANAGAGAGAGAAGCTGATGAAGTCTGTGCATGAGTCTGCAAGGCTGGTTTAGAAGTTGCTTCCCATCCCATGGTGACTTTGGACCTTAACTATCTTTTCTCCACGCCATTTGAGTATATGATTCTGGCTACAATCATTGCCAACTGCATCGTCTTGGCCTTGGAGCAACATCTCCCAGAGGATGACAAGACTCCTATGTCTAGAAGATTGGTAAGTGTTTTTCTGTCTTTCACCTTTTTTTTGTCTTTCTTCCTCCCTTCCCAGGCTTGCTCTGCCTTTCCTCCTTTCCTTTATTTCTATTCTTTCCTATCCCCCCTGTCCCCTCCAGTTTCTTATTTTTCTGGTAAAAGAAAAGACTTTGATAACCTCAATGGGAGTCACTAGTAAAGAGAAATATGTATCTTTTTATTCTTGACCCCAGAAGGCTATTGAGGTGATTTATTGTCTAATATTTAAAGCCAGCAATTTACATTGTCTGTGAGTAGTCAGGGACAAGAAAATGATGGGAAAATTATGAAGATTTTCTTGCTTTCTTTCTCTGGGGGACCATTGAAGTAGGTTGAAAAGAAAGAGGAGGCCAAGAAGAAGAGAAATGGGGTGGAGTTAGGGGGAGTAAGATTATACCCCCCTATTAAGATATAAATGTGCTAATTTTTATAATATTAACAAAAGAAATACATAAATCTATACTCTTTTAAAGTGATTTAGCTCCTGGACAGAGTGGTAGATGTCTCTGTTTCCACCTATGTTGATATTGTTTTGAAGAAAACAAGTTGCTGGAAGGCATCTAAGAAAGTGAGAAAACAGTGTCTTAGTTGTATAATGAGATCCATGGGCACTCTCTCCTTTTAATCCCACTCCCTGGACAAGCCAACAGCTCTTGATGTACAGAACAGTAGAAAAGCAAATGCTAACTTGGGGTAAAACCTCACTACAAGTAGGTTCCTGATTAGCCCTGTATAGCCCATTGATACATTGCCAGGCAGAACTTCATAATGTCTTACTCATATCTATTTATGTATTTAGCATACTGCTAGAATGGGGGTTGCTGAAACTAGTGACTGGGGACCTCCCTTTTGGAGTCACAAAGAATCTGATGGATTGAGAACTCTCTTCCCTCCCTAGTGTGTCCTATCTTCCAACCTATATACACAAATGACTCTTGAAATCTTCTATGCAGATGCCATCAATGGGCATTTCTATGGTCTTCCTGGGAATACCATCAATAGTATAGAAACAAAGAAAATAGACAGGGTTTGCTTTCATCCATGCTGTTGGTTAAGCGGACCCCTCCAATTATTGCTATATGTGCTTTTTACCCTGCAGGAGAAGACTGAACCATATTTCATTGGGATTTTTTGCTTTGAAGCTGGGATTAAAATTGTGGCCCTTGGGTTTATCTTCCATAAGGGCTCATATCTTCGCAATGGTTGGAATGTCATGGACTTCATTGTGGTCCTCAGTGGGTAAGTTTCTTCTTCCTTTCTTCATTTCTTTTCTGTGGACTAATGGTGACATGAAAAGGTTAGGAAAATAGTAAGAAAGAGAGTGGGAGAAAGACTACCTAGGTTTGAAGCTCACATGTGGCTGGAGGGGAAATGACCCACCATTCTGCCTGAAAGGTTGATGACTTATTCCAATTAGATATGATCTGTTTGTTCCCATAAGACAAACTAGAAATAGTGGATGGAAATTGCAAATAACCCATTTTAGCTTGATGGAAGGGGCAAAAAAAATTCCTCCCTTTTTAAAAAACAAACAAACACTTAGGTTGTTTCAACTGATAGTGGGTCTCCTCTCTCACCCTCATGGGAAATTTACAACTAATGGCTGGATTATTCGTGAGATGGATGGTAGTTGGCGGTCTTTTCAGGGGAACATTGAACTAGATGACTGCTGAAGTCTTTTCTGTTTCTGAAACCCAGCCTATGGGCAATGAGTTTTCAAGGGGAGCATGGAGGAGCATGCATATTATGTTTATTCTAAGGTCTTGGAAAAAGTGAAGATTTTTTTGGTATGGGTTTGTCTGTTCTCCCTAACTAGATTCAACAGACTCTCCTTTATGAGGAAAAGGGTAATTTCCCTTGGCATCCCCAACCTCTTCCGAAGTAGCTTGCTTTGCTTTCAGAGGCATAGCATTTGGGGGAAATGCAGCTGGATGTGTACAGGTATAGGGATGGAGGATCAAGTGTTTGGGAAATATAGCCATGATCCTTTGAAAGTGGTGGTCCTAATTGTCTTGCAGAAGAATTCATTTGCTCTCCAATAAAGACAATGGTCCTTCCTGGATGCTGAGCCTATATCAATATAGAGCTTTGATCTGTAATTGGATGATAGAGATAAGAGTGGACACCTTGGACGTCCCTTTCATCTTGATGGACCTCTTGAAGGGAGGAGGGAAAGGATTGTAGCTGTTAATTGAGTCATTTCGGTTGTATCCAACTCTTCATGACCCCATTTGGGGCTGTCTTGGTAAAGTTAGTGGAGCAGTTTGCTATTTTCTTCTCCAACTCATTTTATAGATGAGGAACTGAGGCAATGGGGTTAAGTCACTTCCCCGGAGTCAAACAGCTAGTAAGTGTAAGGCAGAACTTGAAGTCAGGAAAATGAGTCTCCCTGACTCCAGGTCTGACACTCTATCACTCTGCCACCCAGTTGCCCCTAGGGAAAGGATAGAAGAGTCTAAAGCAGAAAATACAGAACCAGCCATCTGCAGCAAAGAATGAGGAGATGGAAATATAAAAAAGCTGGAATGGGACTGATTAAATCATCTAGACCAGCAGACAAGAGCAAGGTGACTGGAAATAGAATAATATTGTCTCTAAAGGAAATGACCTAGAAAGTGGAGATTAAGTAAAATCCAAGAGTGGGCTTGGTAAAATGATTCTGTATTGTGATTATTTTAGCTTATAGCTTTAAAATTCATTTTCTTCAAGGAAAATAGAATTCATTTGAACAAAATAAAAAAGTAAAAGGTTTCATGATATGAAAATGTAAGAATGGAAAGTGATATTCACTTTATAAAATTAAATTCATTCAACAAACTTAGAAACATTTAAATTAGTGGGGGCAATTATTCTTATTATAGGTTTTTAAAAACATGAGTCTATTACATTTGAATTTCTGTTAAATTAAAAAAATGCTGATTAAGAACCTATTTATGGAAGATATCTTTTTTTAACAAATGTTGTATACTTGGGCAAAGTTTTAATGTTTCTTAAAAAATTTAAATCTACATATTGTCCTAGTCAAGACTCTGATGAGAAAACAAATCTATATGGAAGACCTCTGTGCAAGTCAGAATGTCAAAATAGTAAGAAAAGTACTGTGCTTGTAGATGTAGACCTGGAATCAGAAAGACCTGTGATCAAATCCAATCTCAGCACTTACCTGCTGTGTGACCCTACACAAGTCAATTAACCTCTGTCTGACTACTCAGTTTCTTCTTCTGTAAAAAGGGGATAACAACAGCACTTACCTTCCTAAGTCACTGCATTGGTATAAAACGAGATTTTTGTAATGTGCTTGACAAATCTGTAAGTGATATATAAACACTAGTTATGATGATGATGTTGATGATTAGGATGGTGTATAACCATGTCATATAAGGACCAATTGAGAGAAGAGAAGACTTTTGTTCAGTTATTTCCATCTCATCATGACCCCATTTGGGATTTTCTTGGCAAAAATACTGGAACGGTTGGCCACTTTCTTCTCCAGCTCTTTTTAGAGATGAGGAAACGGAGGCAAGAAGGATTAAATGACTTGTCCAGGGTCACATAGCTAGTAAATATTTGAGGCCAGATTTGAATTTAGAAAGATGAGGAAGACATAATCACTCTCCTGACATGAGGATTATTATAGTACAGTGAAAGGAATGTTGAATTTGGAGTCAAGGGTTTTGCTTTAAATAGGGCTATGGGGGGGGGGGGGTGCAGCTGAGTGGCTCAGTGACTCGAGAACCAGGTCTGGAGGTCCTGGACTTAAATCTGGCCTCAGACACTTCCTAGCTGTGTGACCCTGGGCAAGTCACTTAACCCCAAATGCCTAGTCCTTACTTGCCTTGGAACCAACATCTACTATTAATTTTAAAAGAGAAGAAAAAGGTCTTTAAAAAATGAATAAAAAATTCTAGTGCTGCCACATAGAAGCCATGTGACCTTTGAAAATGTGTTGATCCAATCAATAAAACATTTATTAAGTGCCTACAATGTGCCAGGCATTGATCTAAGTTTTATGTTTTCAAGTACAAAGATTGAAATGATTGCTATTCTCAAGGAGTTTCCATTCTGATGGGGGAGACAAGTACATATATAAGTATATACAGAACAAATATAAAGTGATTAAGTGTAGACAAAACAAAATAATTAAATAATTGGTTTTGGGGGGGGGGTGTGGAGATCTTTAGACCTTTAATTCCTTATCTGCAAAATGAGGGGTTGGGAGTGCTGGCATGAGCCTGTAGTCAGAAGGCTGAACCTAGGGGATTGCTTGAGTGCATGATTCTTAGCTACAGCCATGTTAAAGCCAATCCATGTCTGTCCTAAGTCTAACACCAATACAGTGGGATGGCAAAGTAGAGAGAGAAACTATCTCAGAGCCATGTACAGAAGACACAACAGAAGATCTAAGGAGGAATGAAATGGCTCAGGTTGGGAAAATAACATGCTTAAATTTCCATGCCAAAAAGAATTGTTGGCAGAGGGATTGGGGGAGATAATGGGGGGTGGGTGGGATTAGCTAAATGGCTCAGTAGGTAGAGAGCTAAGCTTGGAGAAAGGAGGTTCTGGGTTCCAGTCTGTCTTCAGACACTTCCTAGCTGTGTGACCCTGGGCAAATCACTTAACCCCAACTGCCCAGCCCTTACCACTCTTTTGCTTTGGAATTTAGACTTAGTATCGATTATAAGATAGAAGATCTTGAGTTTGAAAAAAAAAAAAAAGAATTGGGATTAGGCTGTAAGAGGCCACCATACTTCCAGTTTAGGAAAGATTGGGAGACAGTCTCAAAAAGAAAAAGGTTGGACCCTCAGTGACCTTAGCTACAAGATACCTTCCTACTATAAATCTATGCTGGTGTATTTTTTTTAAAGTGTGTTTCTCAGGAGGCCCATCTAAAATGAATGAGTTCAAGGTACGAAGAGGTGGATTTTGCCTCAATAGTCAGAAAATGCTTTCTAGTAGTGCTGTCCAGCAGAGAAGGTAGTAAATTTGCTTTCACTTGGAGGTATTCAAGCAGAAGCTGAATGGCATCCATCAGGATCCATCTAGAAGGGATTTCTCAGTGAGTGAGAGGTTAAACTGGACCACCTCCAAGACTGCTGCTTATAATTCTATGATTGTAGAGTTTTGTTGGTATTCCTACAATGTAGGGAGGTTTTTCGTATACACATATATTTGTATAGATATCAGTCTGTGTTAGCCAGGGAAGGTTCTGGGAACATTGATGAATCTACTGGTGGTTCTATTCTTTACATGGGCTGTAAATCCTCTTTTTTTTTTTTTGGTGGTGATGGTGGTGGGTATGTAAACCTTAATGATGCCTATAGAAGCTGTTGAGAGGAGCTTGCACTTTGTAAGTTCCTTGTAAAGATCATTGGGATGGGGCTATTCTCCCTCTAATCCTCCTTCTCCTTTTCCCTGAAGCATAGTATGGTATAAAAAATAAATAATTTAGAATTGGAAAAATTTGGATTGGCTCACTACTGGTACTTTCACATCATACTTATATGATTGAACAAGTCAAATGAATTTTCTGAGCTTTCTGAGTTTCTCCATCTAAAAAGCATAGGTAAATGTATAAATATGACATAATGTGAAAACAATTTGTTAACTTAAAGCACTCTACAACATAATTCTGTAATATTCTTATCTTCCTAAATGCTAATCCTCACTCCTCTATTTATAATAAGAAGAAAATTCCATGGCTCTTGGGATCTTGGGGTGAGCTCTGAGGGTCTCTGTCCCATGAAAACACTGGTCAGCTCTGGGCCAGGGAGCATTCTTCTGGTACTGTCTTTCTGTTTTCCCCTGATGCACATTGCGGCTGTCCTTGTTGACAGCTGTTCCATCCCACCTGGTCTCCAGGTGTCACTTGACATTTTCCTCCTGTGAACAGGAGGCATGACAGGTGCTGGAACACGACACACTGCCCAAGGGGCTGAGGTGGCACGACTCACTGCTCACTGTGTGACAGAAAAAGGGAAAGAGAAGGAGAGAGGTACCCAGAGGTGGTAGACAGCTGGCTTAGTATAAAGGACAGCTACCTAGAAACTTCCCATTCTTTGTTACCCACCTTTCTGGCCAGAGGTAAGGGACACAGAAAATTTGTCTTACCCTGTTATCATATTCAGATTGGTTGTTGCAAGTCATTGTAACACATTAACCAAAAGGGATGATTATCCTCCATAAAGGTCTTCTTCCTCCATTATTATTTGGAGAAGACTCTGGCTTCTTGAAACCAAAACCTGAGGAATTCAAGCCCTGGTCAATTATCTCAAGATGAAATTTAAGTAAGAGTCTTGTGATTCTTCTGCCCAAGAGTCAACCTATCTAAGGATTATTGTTTAGTCATTCAGTCACATCCAACTCTTTGTGACCCTATATGCCATTTCCTTGGCAAAGGTACTGGAATGGTTCACCATTTCTTTTTCCAGTGGATTAAGGCAAATGGCCATTAAGTAACTTGCCTAGGGTCACACAGCTACTAGGTATCTGAATCCAGTTTCAAACTCATATCTTCCTGGCTCCAAGCCCAGGATTCTATCTACCGAGCCATGTAGCTGTTTCAGCTATATATAGAAGAGTGCATAACTAAGATTGGCTGACAGGTAATGAATTTTTAAAGGCCATGGTAAGCCCATGAAAGGGATATCATTTTCTTCAATGGCCTTAGTCCTATGTTCTTCCTTCTTCTGTAGTGATGGTAGCAGTGACAGAGAGTGTTAAGAATCACACAAATTTTAGTCCATCTACAAACATTAATTTAATGTTGATATTGAATGTATTACTTTTGTCCAAATTCCCAAGGAAATGATACACTACTGTAGAACTTGAGCTGTATCTATATTGATATGACCTTGGTAGATGAAATCAAAAGTCACAGAAAAGTTTCAGTGAAATGGAATGGTAGAGATGTCTTGTTCAGTGAATGAAGTAACTCGTGGAATTGGTTTTATTGTATATCAAAGGTAACAAGAAACGCTATTTCAAGACATTCTTGGTCATCTTACTTTTTAGTGTGTATAATGAACATAGAGTGTTATGAAAGTAATTGCAATCATACAGCAAATGAAAAACTAGAGAAATTAAGTCACATCTGCCTTGATGCTCTGTGCACTCAGTGCAAAATTGGCCAAGGAAGAGGATGACATATACGATGTTGGAGCACATGGGCCATGATCGAAAACTGGAAGAATCCAAAGGCTTGTAGACCATTCAGAGCCTTCGTACACCTGAGCAATAGGGATACTTTAAGAAGAAAGGTGAAAGGGTCTTGGCATGGCACGTCATCATTAAAATGACACTGAATCTTAGGAGATAGGAAATAACCTGTTATAGATGAAGCAGCTGTTTCAGAATGAGTTGCTCGGGTGTAGGCAGAACACCAACTAGTTAGAGCAAAGGGTAAAATAAATATCAAATTAGGAGAAAGGACGACTATGAGAAGATGACATTGCTTGCAATTAAGCATGACCTGTTTAAACAAGCTGTGGACTGAAAAATGGAAAATGTATAAAAGTAAAGACACTGGCTCCATTCCTTTGAATTGTTTAACTTCAATGTTAATATTACATCTTAATTGTAACATTACCATGGAAATAATAGAAGACTACGCGCAGTATTATTTCACAAAAGACTGTAAGGCAATTGGGCAAAAAGCAAGTTTTCAGTACTTAGTGTGACAAATCATTCCAGAGCCTTTGTAGATTAAATTGGAGGGAGCCCAATGAACAGAGGTAAACTGGAGCAGATCTATAGGCATTCCATAATGATCTATTTTCATTCATTATAATAGTGGAATCATAGCATTTAAATTATCAGTGAAGTACTTTGATGAGCTATGTGACAAAGCAGCAATGACAGTTAAAGGAATAAGTAAAGGTGACTGGAAAAGACTAAAGATATAGAGAAGCAGCTTACATTACAGGTTACACCATTTTAAAAGCACTGAGAAATCAATTTTCAAGATCTCTCAAGGGAAAATTAGAAAAGAATGGAATGGAAAGATAATGCTTTTTCTAAAGGAAAAAATACATTAATAAGATCTAGGAAAAGTAATAGTTAGTATTTGTCTATCATTTTAAGGTTTGAAAAACATTTTGTAATTATTATCTCATTTGACCCTTACAATAAATAATCCTAGGACATGGTTATCATCTCCATTTTACAGATGAGGAAACTGAAGCAGACAGAGATTAAATAACTTGTTCAGGATCGCAACTAGTAAGTGTCTGAGGCTGGATATGAATTCAAATATTCTTGGTCCCACATTAAATACTTTGCTTTCTCATCTTTATACAATCTTTATGAGAATGGTCTACATATGTGTTGTGGGTGTCCTTGAGGAAGATATGAGGAAGATAAGAGGAGGCCATGCTTTCAGTGATGATTTTCTCTAGTGGGCCACATCTTTACAATCAGTTATACAACTGACTGGAAAATACAAAGAATACAAGATCCTTCTAGGTCTGTTTATTGATTTTTTTAAAAGCATTTGATTCAATAGAGGAAAATCCATGTTTGAAGGTTTTTTTATACAATGTACAACCCACTCAGAAAGATTGTGTAAAAAGACACATGCAACTATAGAGACAACTTTATTTAAAGATAGATTCAGTAGCAACATCAAGTTATATGTTAAAAACAAAAGAAAGAGAGATAGATGCCTACTTAATATGTTTGTCATTGTCATGGAAAATGCCCAACAAAGAGCCCAAAGAGAAGGAAGTTGTTCAAATATTCCTATTATGTAACTGATGGGATTATTGTATCATGCCCTAGAATACAACTAAACCTCCTTTGTGAAATTTGTAGAAATGAGAAAAGGGGATGAAAGATTTCCTTGACTGTGACACACCTGGACAATCTTTAAATTCATCCACTAGCATCTATACCTTAGATGGATCCTGTGATGAACTTTCAGCTTGTTGCAGAGTTTTTTAAGAGAAGATTAGGCTGGTTCATCTTTAGGAAACTATGTGCTGCTTTCTTTAATCCCAAATACTCAGTACCACAAAGGTCCATTTTTTTAGCACCAATACTTTCCCAGTGATGCTATGTGGCTATGAATCATAAAATACCACAGTATCTGAAAAATCAAAATTGTAAGCAAACCAGAGGTTAGTGGAAAGATGTATGGTGGGTGTAAGTAAGCTGCAACAGATTGCCAACAATCACTTGTGTGAAAGATGTGGCATAAAATACATCACTAAGAACTTAGATTGACTGGAGAAAAGAGTGGTCCAGTCACGTAGCAAGAATTGGGAGGTGATTGATGGATTGGCCAAATGGTACTTTAGTACCTCTGAGATATTAAAATATTTAAATTAGGACTAGAGACAACATGGTGCAATGGATAAAGAGCCAGTCTCATCAAAATCAGGAATACTTAGGTACAAGTCTTGCCTCTGACATAAACTTACTTTATGCCCCTGGTCAACTTACTTGCCTTCTAAGGGTTCTAGGCAAATCTCTAGGGACAATGGTCTCTTTAAAGCTATACATTGCAGAAAGGTGGCAATTGACACTGGCAAAGGAAGTTGTCTGACCTGCAGTTCCTTATGCGCCCCAAAATAATGTTCAGTTCCTATCTCCATCCTAAAGGAAGACCAGGAGAGGATTAAGTGGATTATCTAATCATGGAAAAACAGAGAAAAATCACACATCCGAAAGCATGAAAGGACTGTAAAGTATTACCACACCAGTGAAAATGAATCCATCAGGTATGAAGGCAAAATTTTTGTGACAGGATAACAAATATACAGGACAATGAGAATTTGAGGAAATTATCCCAAACATTTGGTAAGAAAAGGGAGCTAGGAACAGGACTATTTACTTGTTCTCTCCCTGTCTAGGCTGAATAGAAAACTCATAGTTCAATCCCGATTACTGATTACTGATATGAGGCTATAAAGAAGAGAAACCAAAGGAGGCTGCTGTCAGTCTAGACTCTAGACCTAAAAAATAAATCTTGGAATATCTGAAACCTTCTTTTTCCCTTGGTCTGGCTAAGCTAGATAGGGAAGTCAGTGCTTACTGGTCACTCATTGCATGCACACACCATAGGCAAGTTGCTTTGGAAGAGCTGTGACCCCTGTTCAAACTAACCCACTGGCATTTCTCTTAAGTCTTAACCAGCTTCCTAGTTTTTTCCAGACCAGCAAGGAAGAACTAAGAAGCCAGTTCCAAGAAGTAAGAAGTCACTTCCAAGAAGTGACACAATAAGGGTAGAGAGACAGATGTACTACACCTGGCATTTGCCCTGCAAACTCTCTGAGACTATGGGGGTTGCTCTACCTCCCCAGTTTGACCCTTCCCATTCTCTATTCTCAGAGCAAATGAAAATTTGTACAAGACATACTCTGCCCCATCCTGTCACTCCTCCCACACTCATTCAGTTTTATTATCATTTGAAGATATTGATGATATCAAACCCACTTCAATACACACATAGATATACACAGACACACAATTAAGTCACTAACTTTATTTTTGTTTTTTGCAAATTAAAGAATTCTATTTTTTATTTTATTATTTTTTAATTAAATAATTAATTAATTAAGAATATTTTTCCATGGTTATATGATTCATGTTCTTTCCCTCCCCTCTCCCTTAGTTGATGAGCAATTCCACTGGGTTATACATACATCATTGTTCAAAACCTATTTCCATATTACTAACTTTTGCAATAGAGTGATCATTTAAAGTCACCATGGCCAATCATATACCTATCAAACCATGTGATCAATCATATGTTTTTCTTCTGTGTTTTTATTCCCTCAGTTCTTTTTCTGGATGTGGATAGCATTCTTTCTTTTAAGTCTCACTCAGTTGTCTTGAATCATTGCTACTGGTAGAGAAGTACATTACATTTGATTGAAGGCACTAACTTTAGATCAGAAAGCGGATCAATAACTACAATGGAATATTTATGGCCACTATGCCATTGAGGAAGGCGTTAGACTTAGTTGGGAGGCTCATCTCTCAGTTGCTTTTCAGTTGCCAAGGGAGGCAACAGTCTTAAAATTTGAAAATGCTTGTTATTACTTTGGTGTTTCTAGCATAGTAATGGCTACTTTACCCCCTTAGACTACTGCTTGGGATTATTTCTTATTGTGAATCAGGTTCTTGCATACCCTTTCATTGGATGGCTGAGCTTTCAATCTATGTCAGACAACCTGATGATAGTATAATAGCAATCAAATTAAAAACTGCCACTGGTTGGTTTGTTGCATATTAACTTGCCAGGCAAACTGGCATTAATGGAAGGAAGAAAAAGGGAACTCTACCCTCTTCTTATAGTACATTTCATTTTTCAATATTTTAAATTTCAATAGATTCTTTCTAATGTATCTCAGGACAATTTCTGGGTTCCTATTGATAAAAATTATTGTACATCATTCTGTTATAAGTTGAAATATTTGTACTACATTTTAGTGGATAATTAAGTGAACCGATAGTAAATGAGTATATCTGAGCTCAAAAGTCCTTGAAGAATTCCTTTCCCAAGAATTTCTCTCCCAAGGCTGGTACCTTAAACAATGATATTCTTCTTTCTTACCATTTTCTTTGTGAGAGAATGAGGGCTAATAATGAATATCTTGGGTCTGATTTTGTGACCAAAATTGTGTGGGTGGGGAGAAGAAGGAGAATATAGAAGAATGTCTTCCTTCTTTTTCAAGTTTCATTTTGGTAAAGATGTGAGAGAACAAAAGAGGAGAGAGAGAGAGAGAGAGAGAGAGAGAAAGAGAGAGAGAGAGAGAGAGAGAGAGATGGAGAAAGAGGTAGGATGAGGAAAGAGAAGAAGGGAGATAAGAGGTTTAGAGATCAAGAGAAGAGAAATGGAGAGAAAAAGATAAAAGAGAAGGAGGAAAGAGAAGGGGGAGAGAGGGGAGGAGAAAAAGGAAAAGAAGGAGAGGCAAGAATGAGGAAAGGGAGAAATGGGAGGAGGGAAGATAAAGGAGAGATGGGAAAAAGGGAAAAGAAGAGGGAAAGAGGAAAGGAGGAGGGTAGGAGGAAAGGAAGAGAGGCAGAAAAACAAAGAGAGAAAAAGGAAAGAAAATGAGAGGAAAGAAGAAGGGAAGAGAGGAGAGGAGAAAAGGAGAGAGGGCAGAGAAAAGAGAGTCTAGAAAGGGAAGAGGAGGAAAAGTGAAGAAAAGAGATAAAATAAGGGGAGGAGAGAAAATGGGAGAGAAAAGCTACCAGAAGAGCTGGGAGCTGTCACTGCATATCACTTAGTTTCTCATCAGTGGCACATACACTCTGTATCAGTTTAAAGACTGTTGGTAGGAGGACAATATCTAGTGCTAAATATATTTTGATAGGTATTTTTAGAGGGTTTTCTGTAAGGAGGCCACCCTAATGCATGAGTTCCCCGGGCAGCAAAAGATCGAGGAAAGCACACCAGTTACCTCCCAGAGCACTGTTTCCCTGACGTTGGGAATGTGGGGGAGGTGGTAATGCAGCCCTCGGGGCCCCAGCCCTATTTAAATATCTCGTGGTGATATTATAATAACACTTTGTATTTATATCACATTTTCATGCCAGCAGAGCCCAGAAAGATTCTACAGACATTACTCATCGCCCACCCTAGGAGGAGGGAAGGACAAAGGCAGGAAGCAGGAAGGTTCCCCATTCTGCAGCTAGGGAGACTGAGGCTTAATGAAGCAATAACAGTAATTCAGTGCCATCCAGAGAGGTGGCAGGGGAGCTGAACCAGGAGAAGTGGACTGGGAATGCTAGCATTTTAATTCTGAAGTTCAGAGCTCTGCTTTTATCTAGTCAAGTGTCTTTGAGTTCCTCTATATTACTGGTGTGTATTTATTACTGGGTTTGTTACTGGCTGTGTTTCAGTGGATGTACCCAATTTTCAATAGTCACTCATCATTCTCTTCATCCCTAGTTGTCCAGTAAGTTCCCTACAGCTAGTTGGGTTGCTGTTTACCTTATCAAATTTTCCCTTAACAAAAATAAAATATTCCTGTCAGATTCCCTTCCTCTGGATCTTAGGAGAGCAATTCCAGCATGAAGGTGAAGGCATGATGGGATCTTTTATTGTAAGGAAAAATGGGCCGGGAGTACTCAGAAGACCAGGTTGTAACAAAATAGCTTATGTGTAAATAGCACTTGGGGATTGGCAAAGCACTTCCTTCGTAACAACCCTGTGAGATTAGGTCATAAAAGTATTATTGTTTACCATTTTACAGGTAAGGAAAATGTGACAGTGAGAAAAATCACTTGTCTAAGATCACAGAGGTATTTAGTGTTAGAGCTGGGATTTGAACCTAGGTCTTTTGACTTCAAGTGTTCTTTCCATTATCCCACACATTTATTACTACCAGGACTCTTCCAGTTGTACTATGATAAAAATGTCATTCTTTGTGTCAGCGGCTTTAAAAGTGGAGATCTTGAACCCCTAGTTGGTTATGGCATGAGACCAATGAGGCTGTAGCATAACTCAAATCAGAAGGTGGAAAGATAAGTTCCATTCCACTTAGACTGTGTTACCTGAATACAGGGGTTGTCTTGGTACTGAGGAGTGCTTAACACAATATTGACCCATGGTATGTGCTTAATAAACCTATAGGAGCACAGCCCTAGGCTCATTGTCATTCAACACCCACAGGAGTGAATGTATCCATTCCACCCTCTTCTGCCACTGGCCTCTTGTGGTTGTCAAGTTCATAATCCCCCTTCTTCTGGTCCAAAGACTGGCCCCTCAGGGTGCTTAAAACCTAAGTGTGGGCAAGGTACCCAAACCAGCAACATACAATCAAACTGGTTTTCCTTTCCCCAATTTATCTCGTGGCTATGGTAGATCCTCCTCAGCAGATTCTGCACTCTTGGAAGCTGACTGACCAGGAGTTAGAGCCCTAACCCTCCTCAGCCCTTTCCTTTTCCATGGAACAGGGTGAGTTGCACAGACTGAGCACACATGGATAGTTATTCAGTCAGTAAACATTTATTAAGCATTTATTATATGTCAGGCACTGTGCTAAGGCCTGAGGATGGAAAGATAGATAAAAGGAAGTCCCTGCTCTTGAGGCTTTTATAATGTAGTGGGGGGAGACAATATGTATGCACATAATCAACAGAGGGAAGGTACAAGAATTCAATGGACTGGGAAAGATATCCTGGAGAAGGTGAGATTTTAGCTGGAATTTGAAGGAAGCAAAGAAGAGGGGAGTTGAGGAAGTAGAACATTCATGGGGGATATGAAAATGCTCCAAGTTAGGAGATTGAATGTCTTCCTTTATTTCAATGTGTACCCTAGATCTCAATACAGTTTCTTTTCCACCAAACCCACACTTTCTTTCAGACTTCACAACTTCTGTTGAGGGCAACACCATCTGTCTAATCACCTAGGTTTGGAACCTTGGTGTAACATTCCTCCTTCATCTCCCATATCCATGAATTACTAAGTCTTGTCATTTCTATGCTCACTACATTTCTCCAAACCATTCCCTTCTCTCCACTCCTGTTACTACAACCCTTATTCAAGTCTTGATCACCTACCACTTGGACTACTGCAGTAGTCTCCTAATGGGGCTCTTGCTTCAATTCTCTCTTCACTGCAGTTCATCCTCTACATAGTTGCTAAATGGATTTTTCCTAGAGTATAGTTTTGATCCTGTCACTCTCCTACTTAATTAAACTCTAGAGACTCACTAATTACTCTAGCACTAACATTTAGCTTGACTTTTAAATTTTCCATTTTGTGTTTTATGATATACATAATTTAAATACAATAATATGTGAATATAATTTATAAATAAGTAAATGTACAGTTATTGGTGGGTGCTCCATTTTTTTCTAATGGTAATGCTCAATAAAATGAGTTTGAATTCTATTGCTTTATTGGACATAAAAGAGAAAAGTTGGAGGTAGCTATTGGATGTCTCTTATACCTGAGTTCCTCACATGTAGGAAGAGAATCCAATCTCAGATATACATTCTCTTTGCCTTTACTCTAAAATGAAAGGATTAGGTTTTTTTTCCCCTTTGAGAGACCTTAGTCCTCAAATTTTCCTTGCTGTCCCAATTGATTAATCAGAGACTTGGTTGGGACCAAGTTATTTGGATGGGGGATAAGGAGAGTTAACTATAGTTTGAGAAGACAGGAAAAAACCACATGCACCAAAGTTGCCTGTGCCTGAGGGAGGGTATATTTCATTTTTTGATCTCCCTCACTGCCTCTCAGGGTTTCTTTTATATAGTGGTTGCTTGATAAATGTTTCTGAATTGATGAGAGCCTGGTTCCATTTTTGGTTTGGATTTTTGTGTGTGGTTGTATCCAGTCAAGAGTATCATGACAGATATTTAGGTGATGTGTCTGTGCTCAGTGTCCTAAATCACATTCCCTTATATGTATCTTCCAGACATGTTTCCATTTAAAATTATTCATTCGTTAATTAATTCACCAAGCATTATTAAATTATTATACTTTTCTTATACATTTACCCTGAATTATTTCATATTATAGGTATATTTCTTCTCTTCCTCCTCCTCTTTCGCCTTCTTCTCCTCAACCTTCTTTTTTATTTTTTCCTCCTCCTCCTCCTTCCTAGTTAGCTTAAAACACCCTTTGAGATAGGTGCTATTATTATCCCTATTTTATAATTGAGAAAACTGAGATGGAAGTTAAGTGACTCACCTAAGGACACACAACTAGCAAGTGTAGCAAGCGTATTTGAAGTTGGGTCTTCCTGACTTCAGGAGCAACATAAACTCTAACGACCATGCCACCTAGCTGCCTAATAATAATGTTTAAAGTATTTTACATTCATTTGACCATTTAATTCATATTTTTTGTATTGAGTTGAATTATCATGTGTTAAGGCATTAAATTAGGTACTAGGAGAAATACAAAGATAAGATTCAGTTCCTGCTTCCAAAGAGCTTACAGCCCGATAGGAGAGATAAGATACTTCAAGGATCTGTAATCTATGATTTTATCCGCAATTAATTGCACCTTCATAAATGACTTTATGAGTTGCTGTGGCCAAAAATGTTTATCACCCAGTGGCCAACCATCTGGTGAGGAAGTTGGGTCAACAAACATTTATTAAGCACTAATTATGTGCCAGGCACTGTGTTAAGTACTGGGAATATGAAGACCGGCAAAAAAAATGAGCCTGGGGAAACAACAAATTGGGAAAAAATCTTTATAACGAAAAACTCTGACAGGGGTCTAATCACTCAAATATACAAGGAGTTAAAGCAATTGTATAAAACACCAAGCCATTCCCCAATTGATAAATGGGCAAGAGACATGAATAGGCAATTTTCAGGTAAAGAAATCAAAAGTATCAATAAGCATATGAGAAAGTGTTCCAAATCTCTAATAATTAGAGAAATGCAAATCAAAACAACTCTGAGGTATCACCTCACACCTAGCAGATTGGCTAAAATGAAAGAAGGAGAGAGTAATGAATGCTGGAGGGGATGTGGCAAAATTGGGACATTAATGCATTGCTGGTGGAGCTGTGAACTGATCCAGCCATTCTGGCTGGCAATTTGGAATCATGCTCAAAGGGCTATAAAAGAATGCCTTCCCTTTGATCCAGCCATACCATTGCTGGGTTTGTACCCCAAAGAGATCATAGATAAACAGACTTGTACGAAAATATTCATAGCTGCGCTTTTTGTGGTGGCAACAAATTGGAAAAGGAGGGTATGTCCTTCAATTGGGGAATGGCTGAACAAACTGTGGTATATGCGGGTGATGGAATACTATTGTGCTAAAAGGAATAATAAACTGGAGAAGTTCCAGGCGAACTGGAGAGACCTCCGGGAACTGATGCAGAGTGAAAGGAGCAGAGCCAGAAGAACATTGTACACAGAGACTGACATTCTGTGGTAAAATCGAATGTAATGGACCTCTGTACCAGCAGCAATACAATGACCCAGGACAATTCTGAGGGATTTATGGTAAAGACGCTACCCACATTCAGAGGAAGGACTGCAGGAGAGGAAACATATAAGAAAAACAGCTGCTTGATCGCATGGGTCGGGGTGGACATGATTGAGGGTGTGGACTCGAAACCACCACACCAATGCAACTACCAACAATTTGGAAATTGGTCTTGATCAAGGACACATGACAAAACTAGTGGAAATGCGCATCAGCCATGGGTAGGGGGGGTGCGGGGGGGGGTTGAAGGGGAAAGGAGGAGCATGAATCATGTAACCATGTTAAAAATGAATATTAATAAATGTTAAAAAAAAATGAGCCTGCCTGAACATAGCTAGGGCAATTCAAAGAAGGGCAGGATTTTAAGAGACAGAGAATTAAAGGGTGGGCACTTGTAGGCCCAAGGAATGGAATGCCCAAATGCCCAGAGGAAGAGATGAATAAAATGGATTCCAGAAACAGTGAGTAGTCCAGATTAGCATGATTGTCTAGTACATGAAGGGAGAAGTATGTGATAAAGTTGGAAAGGCAGGCTGTAGCTAGATTGTGGAGGTCTTTAAAAACTTAGTCAATGAGCTTGTAAATTCTATAGAAAATGAGAAAATACTAAGTTTGTGGATCAGGGAGTAACTTGCTCAGAGCTGCTCAATAGGAAAATAATTCTGATGGCGTTATGTAGGATGGATAGATACTGGGTGAAACTGGAGGCGGAAAGACCAGGCAGAAGGCCTTCTGCAGTATTCTAGGAGATGTGTAATGATGTCCTTAAGTAGGGGTGGTGGCAGTGAGAATATGAAGAGGAAGGTGAGTGGGAGAGAGCTTGTGGAGGTAGAATCAACAAGATTTGGGAACTAATTCATGAAGGGATTCATGCTTTATGTATGGATTGGAACAGATGTCCCTTGAAGTCCCTTCCAACTCTGATTATATGACATTATGATTTTTTTTTATTTTCCTAGGAGGGGCTGATATACACACAGTATTCTACTGGATCCATATGCCATCTCTTTCCAGCTTGACAGTCCTTCCAAAGTTTGTATTGTAGCCTTTGAAAGCCTAGTTATCAGCATGCTATGAGGACAAATTAGAGTGAGGACCCATATAAATAATATTATTACAAAATAGAATATGAAGAGAGGGATGATTTCAATGGTTAATGGGCTTAAGATCATGTCATATGAAGGCTTATTGATGATATTTACCTTGAAGAAGAGAAAACTTTGATGGGGATATGATAAATATCTGTAGAAGACATTTGGAAGAAGGATTCAACTAAACAGATAGATGACAATGGATAGGATGTTGGTCTTGGAGTCAGAAAGTCCTGAGTTAAATTCAAGCTCAGATACTAGCTGTGTGACTCTAGGCAAGTCCCTAAATATCTCTGTGCCTTAGTTTCCTCATCTTTAAAGTGAATATAAAAATAGAACCTTCTTCTCAAGATTATTGTGAGGGTAATATAAAATAATATTTGTAAAGTACTTCACAGATCTTGCAACACTATATAAATGCTAGCTGCCATCCTCCTTGTCATCCTCATCCTCGTCCTCAATATCTCTCCTGCTTGGTTAGGGAGACGAGTAAAACCATAAGCAATAAGCAAAAGTTACAGAAAGAAAAATTCATTCTTGATATAAAGAAAAAACTTCCCAACAATTATTTAGTTGTTTCTGATTCTTTGTGACCCATTTTTTCTTGGCAAAGGGTGCTGGAATAATTTACCTTTTTCTTCTGCAGTTCATTTTACAGATGAGGAACTAAGGCAAACAGAGATAAGTGAATTGCCAAGGGTCACACAGCTAGTAAGTATCTGAAGCTAGATTTGAACTCATGAAGATGAGTCTTCATGGTTCTAAGCCCAATGTTCTATCCACTTCACCACCTTGTTGCCAAACAATTAGAATTATCCAAAAGTTGTATAGGTTACTTCAGATTCAAAAGATAATAGTCTTGTAGATTTGTTGCTGAAAGAGTTCTAAGAGTTTAGGGAGTCCAACCTCCTCATTTTATAAGTGGGGAAAATGAGACCCAAGGAGTCAAACAGCTTGCCTGGGGTCTCACTGAGCTAGTAAATGTCTAAGACAGGACTTGAACTTTCTTATTCCATACTCAAGAATCTATTCCCTACACTACAATCATCTCTCACTAGAACTTTTCAAACCAAGGTTAAATGACTACTTCTCACATATGTCAAAGTGGGAATTCTTGTTTAGGTGTGAGATAATCAATGAGATAGTTTCTAAGACTTCTTTCAATTCTGAGGGTCTATGATTCTATGAATATGATTATGACATAAAACTGAGATCAATCATAGTAATATAACTTATGGCTTGGACAATCAGGAAAGGGTACATGGGGGAGGAGGGAAATGATTTAGGATTTCAAAAGGGAAATATATAGAATATCGTTTTCCAGCAAAAGGGAACACTAAGCAAACATGGAACATTGAGTGGGTACAGCAAGTAGTTCAGTCTGTCTGATGGAATAGAATTTTTGGAGTAGAGGTAGTGGCAGATAAGGCTAAATAGTCCATTTGGAGAGAGCCTTGAATGCCAGGCTGAAAAGTTTAGACATTATTTGGTAGCCAACATGGAGTCATCAAAATTGAGGCTTTGAGAATCTCGCAAAAGACGTGAATGAGTAATGTGGGAAAGGGCAATGTATAAATTTTCATGGCATATTTCAGACATAATATGGGCATCCTATAGGATTACCAAGATAGAATTAGGTATAATGAGACTGACTTAAATTTCAGTTATTCTAGTGATAGAGAACTTTCTTCTCACTTAAGTAGAATTCACACACACACACACACACACACACACACACACACACACACATATACATTTGTGTCTTTGCTATAAATATGGTCTAAAGTTAAGTATAAATGTGTCAGTGTGAAATGTGAAAATGTGACCACACTATAATGTACATCTTCCTAAAGCTAGAAAATAGCAAATGTGATGAATGAAAAATAGTTGCATTGGAGAAGGCTGGGATAAGAGAAAGAGGAGGGTCAAAGGGGCAGAAAGGATGGTATGAAAGCTTAAGGGGCAAAGCAAGGAGGAACGAAGGCCAAGATATCCTAAGTATAGATTTCATATTTGAGACTCTGCCTCCACTTTGTCTGATCCTGTGAGGCAGCGGGATCATTTTTTTTTTCCATTTCCTTCTTTCTCCCATGCTTCCCTGACCATTGGTCCAACTAGACCCAATGGATTGGCCAGGTTGGAATTGCTGCCAATGGAGTTGTGCTTTTCTTGTTTTCTCTTCCTCCTTTCACCCCAAAGGTCTCATCTAGAATAGCCAGCGCAGTAAGAAGAATGACATGACTGCTTACACTGCTTGCATGAGGTGGGAATCACCAACTACCACCCTTTTAGTAAGATGAAGGACTATTGGGTCCTACCATCTTCTCTGCCACTGAATTCTAAAGTCTTTTGGGTGTTTGGGGTCATTTGTCACCTTGAAAAATTGTGCTCTATTCTTCAGATCCCCAGGCCTTGTCACTTGACCTGTTGATGTATACACTTTCTGCACACTCATGGCCTTAAGACTTCTAGGTCTTATTTTCCCAGTAGCTGAACTCTCTTGCATGTATTGCCTTCTTTCAATTAGAGAGTAAGCTACTTGAGAGGAGGAGCTATCTCATTTTTTCTATTTGTATTCCTAGTAGTTAGCACAGTATTTGGAACTTAAGAAATGCTTTTTTATTTATGCCATTCATTCATTTGTGTTCAGATAATCAAGCTGCAAACTTATCATAGATACAGAAAACTCTTTGGCAATGGCTACAAAGGAGATTTGTACTTTGCCAATGTTTATTGAATAAATAACTTTCACTTAGGATTTTTGTCATTATCAATAATTCAGTATGACCCATGGTCAAGGGAGTCCCTTTGCAGAAAGGGACTGCAATGCAGCTCTGGTCTCTATAGATAAGCTTCATCCCTAGATGGAGCTTGGCTCCTAAAGCTCATTGCCAAGATTTCCCCTAAAAGAGGTAATAGAGACTTTTGAATATATTCAAAGTGAGTAGATAACAGGTACAGCATATATATGTATATATATGTATCATCTACCATAAAATAAATGCTTAAAAAGGAAAAGACTCATAAGCACACATTAATAAACACTTAAAATGTGACACAGTAACCCATTGCCTTTATTATTATCTTCCATGAGGCAAAGATTCCTGGGAAATTCGTGGGATTACTAAACGTATAATTCATGTTCACCTCATATCTATACTGAGTGTCTCAACAAAGTCATCATCTCCTGGTCAGTATAGCATGGCGGATTCTTTCAGTCGTTGCACTCTCCTAGCAGTGGCCATCTTCTCCAAGAAGGGAATAGTTGTAGGTCCTATGATTATCCTCATTTAACAGATGGGGAAATTGAGGTACAGAAAGCTTAAATTACTTGCTTAGGGTCACACAGCAAATAAGTGTCTGAGTCAGGATTTGAACTCAAACTTTCCTGTCTCTGGGTCCAGCATTATATCCACTATGTTACCTAGCAGCCTCTGCATTAGCAATTGAAGGGACCAGAAAAGGGTTCCTATAGAAGAGTTTGCTTGAACTGTGTCATGAAAGAAGAGATTCTATGATGTAGATGCAGAGGGAGTGTATTCCCAGGTATGGAGACAATGTGCAAAAGCAATAAGTAGGGAGATACAGTCCTCTGGGTGAGAAACAAAAGGATGGACTGTTCAATTTAATCCTGAAGTATTATAGGGTAGATGATGTCCGGTGAGTCTGCAAGGCTAGATTGGAGCCAGATTGGGAGAGGCTTTAAACACCAAATAGAAGAAATTGTATCTAATCCTAGAGGTGATGGTAATCACTATAGTTTATTGAGTAGGGGAGTGAAATTGTTATATCTGCACTCAAGGAAAATCATTTTGGCTGTATGGAAAATGGAATACAGTGGGGAGAGATATAAGGCACCAAAACCAGTTAGGAAGCCATTACAGTAATCTAGGCAAGAGGTGATGAGGGGCTGGACTATGGAGATGACTAGGAGAAAGAAGAGATCAGTATTAAAGGTAATGTGAGAGTAGAAACTACAAGACTGGGCACCTGATTAAATATGTGTAGGGGGATGAGAAATCAAGGAATATGCTGTGTTTCTAAACCAAAGGCACCCCCAAAAATGCTGGTTCCTTCAATAAAAGTAGAGAAGTTTAGAAAAGGGGCGGGTTCTGGGAAGAAAGAGAATGATGTCTGTTTTGGTCATGTTGAGTCTCAAGATGAGTTCTCTGGTGAAATCTGTATCTGCTTAGTTTTAAGAGGGCTGCTAAGGTGGTACAGTGGATAGAGTGCCAGGACTGGAATCAAGAAGACTTCTTTTTCTGAGTTCAAATCCAGTCTCAGACACTTACTAGCTATGTGCAAGTCACTTAACCCTGTTTGCCTCAATTTCCCTATCCGTAAAATGAGTTGGAGAAGGAAAAAGCAAACCACACTCCAGTATCTTTGCCAAGAAAACCCCAAATAGGGTCACAAAAAGTTGGCATTGACTAAAAAATAATAAGTCTTAGGGGAATACAGACCCCAAATAAGGCCCTTCTTTTCCTTCCTCTCTTCGTCTTTAATACTAGCTCTCAACCATCATTTTGTCCAATCCATTGGAGTTGCGCCAATACTCAACACACAGACCTTATTATTTATCCTTCTTTGAGTGCCAAAGATTTATTAGGCCTTGTACTGAACGCAGACATGGACGCAGCCTTCCAAGATCATAATCTTAGTATCTCCTACTGGTCTAGATAATGGCTTGGTTTTTTTGGGGGGGGGGGGGGATGTGCATTTGTGTGTGGAACTAGGGGGCTTTTTTCTTTTATGTAGCTCAGCAGAGAAAACATTTTTCAAAATGGTTTGCTAAGAACATTGCTATATGATTATTATGATTTTTTAATTGAACAATAGTCAAAAGATTGAGCCAACCCACATGCTTGTTTATAGGATGTTTTCTCCTTTCTCTGTTCCCCAAGCCCATGACAAAACATGGGGGTGATTTTGGATTCTGTCCGAACTCTACTGAATAGTCATGACAAATATAACAGTTCATATTTGCCTAGGGCCATACTCCAAAGAACACACAGATTATACCTCCCATCCCCAGCCCTTAGGAGTATGCATGGGCTACATCACTCCTGATTTAGAGTTGGTAAAGGGAATCCACAAAGGCCACATAGTTATATCTTCTCTTTTCTTCTAGTATCCACAGTAGAACTACGAGGTTGAAGATTAATTCAATTGTAGCTAACATTCATGTGGCGAGCAGCTGGATGTTGCAGTGGTTAGAGAAGTAGGCATGGAGTCAGCTTAAATCCAGCCTTAGATGCTTGCTAGCTATATTACCCTGGGCAAGTCCCTTAACTAGTCTGCCACAGTTTCTCCAGCTGCAAAATGGGGATAATAATAGAGCCTCATCATAGAATTGTTGTAAGGATCAAATGAGTATTTGTAAGTACTTAACATAATGCCTGGCACATAGGAAATGCTTAATCAGTGTTAATAAGTGCTTGTGCTGGGACAGCTAAGTGACTCAGGGGGTAATCAGGTCCAGAGAGGGGAAGTCCTGGGTTCAGATACTTTCTAGCTGTATGACCCTGGGAAAGTCATTTAACCCCAATGCCTAGCCCTTACCACTCTTTAGTCTTGAAAATGACACCTGGTATTGATTCTCAGAGAGAAGGTAATACTTCTACCCTTGTTACCTCCATTTCTTATTCCAATTATTTATGATTGGTTCAATATGGCTATTCTTTCCATCAAGATAGGTAACGATTATTCCATATTAATAGATTGCCTTTAATGAGTTGCTGTGGCTGGCAAAAAAAAATTAATCACCCTGTGTCCAGCCCTCTACTAATGAGCCTCTTGAAATTTGGATAATCCTTGGACTATACCTGAAATTTATTCAGACTGATCAGATATGGGAAAGCTTGTGCTCCATTCAGGAGTCCATGGTTACTTTCATGCTATGGAGTACCAGAAGAGGATCTTTATAAAGACTTTCTAAAGTGAGAAAAAATGTTGAGGTGGGCTCTTTTTTTTTGGGGGGGGGAGTAATCTGGGCAGAATGAATGGATGTCTGGCCAGATGGAAAAAGTATTAAGTACATGCTTACTGTGTGTAAAGCGGTCTGCTAAATACTGGGGATACAAATAGGTCAAGTCCAACCAACAATCATGTACTAAGCACTTACTCTTGGCCAGTGACTATGCTAACAGCTGGAAATTCAAATATAAGCATAAAGGAAGACAATTCCTGCTCTCAAAGAGTTGCTTTCTAATGGTGGAAGACACCATATAAAAGGGAGCTAAGAATCAGGGAAGTGGAAAGGAAGAGGAGTTCAAACTGTATTCTTTGTACTATTAAAGTGGTATAAACATAGAATAAAGATGTCTTATTGTAGTGAGTTCCCAGTTACTGGAAGATTTCAGGCAGAAGCTGAATGATCTCTTTTCATAGAAGATGTTAATGTTTCAGGTAAGGGTTGAATTAGATGATCTCAAAAGTCTTTTCTCTCAAAAATTCTGTGATTCTAATGGAGAAAAGGTCAATGGAGTAAATTTCCTCAAGAGCAGAACCAGAAAGAATTGAAGAACCAATGGATAGTAAATCTAAAACTAGGATATTCATCAGGTTTTGGAACTTTTAGCATTTGTTTGGTGTTTGTTGTCTGTGCAATGATCTGTCTGAAATGGCTTACCCAAGGTCTTATGTTTCATTTAATTGAGTTAATTCTCCCAAGTTTGAATAGAATCCATTTCCTTTTTAGTAACTGTCATCTTCAAATCTGGATTCAAAATTCATCACCCCTAGGGAGTCTCCACAGATTGACTCAGAGTACTTCCTTATTTACTCCAAAATATCCCAAAGGATTTATGCAATCATTACATAGTTTTATATTTAAGAAATTGCTTTCCAATTATCTCATGTTAGTCAACATAGATATGTGGTTTTTTCTTTTTCAAATAGATTGTAAATGGACAGTTAGGTAATAGAGTAGATAGAGTCCTGAAGTCAGACAGATCTGAGTTAAAATCTGACTTTAGTCTCTAACTGTATGACCTTGGACCAGTCACTTTACTCTGTTTTTCTCAATTTTTTTCATCCAGCAAAATGAGTTGGAGAAGGAAATAGCAAACCACTTTAGTTATCTTTGCCCAGAAAACCCCTAAAAGGAGTCATAAAGAGTTGGGCTCTACTGAAAATTACTAAACAACAGATTTTAAGTTCTTTGAGGGAAAATTACACTTTAAAAATAGATTAAGGGGGCAGCTGGGTAGCTCAGTGGATTGAGAGCCAGGTCTAGAGACGGGAGGTCCTAGGTTCAAATCCGGCCTCAGACTTCCCAGCTGTGTGACCCTGGGCAAGTCACTTGACCCCCATTGCTCACCCTTACCACTCTTCCACCAAGGAGCCAATACACAGAAGTTAAGGGCTTTAAAAAAAACAAACAAATAAATAAAAAATAGATTAAATTTTTTTTTTAATTTTAAACCCTTAACTTCTGTGTATTGACTTATAGGTGGAAGATTGGTAAGGGGTTTTCTGGGCAAAGATAACTAAAGTGGCTCAATCTGTGGAGACTCCCTAGGGGTGATGAATTTTGAATCCAGATTTGAAGATGACAGTTACTAAAAAGGAAATGGATTCTATTCAAACTTGGGAGAATTAACTCAATTAAATATTTTTAATATTTTAAATGTATGCAAATCTCTCTATTAGCAATAGACTTGATACCAACACTATTAGATCAGGTTCAAACTTGGGATGAAATGAGACACTTGTAAGTCATTGAAAAGTTAACAAAAGGAAATTTGCTTTGCAACAAGTATACGGTGACAATTAGGTTCTATGGATTTATCCCCCCACTCCTCAATGGCATATAAAAATTTGATCATTAGAGTGGGATATAGTCTTCAGACATTCACCAAGTTATTATCCAATTCTATGTGGGTGAACTTTTTATGCTCTTAGGTAATTAGGAAGCTATATAAATGGAGGATGGGGCCAATAAAGTCCTGGGGCCACCTTTATAGCTTTTCAGGGAACAGTAATATCTTTTAGGCAGCTAAGTCACTCAGTAGATAGAGCACTGGACCTGGAGTCAGGAAGACTTGAGTTCAAATATGGCCTCAGACACTCACTAGCTGAGTGACCCTGGTCAAATCACTTAACCCTATTTGCCTCAGCTTCCTCATCTATAAAATAATCTGGAGACAGAATTGGCAAATCACTCTAGTGTCTTTGCCAAGAAAACCCCAAATGGGAGCATAAAGAGTTAGACATGACTGAAATAGCTGAACAATAACTCAGACATTGAGAGAAAGAGAAGTTGAGCTGTCCAGAGTCACTTGGCTAATTGTGACAGAACCAGGATTAGAAATCAGGACTCCTCATACTAAATCCAAGGCTCTCATTACTACACAACAGAACCTGCTATTCTTGTGGTTCATAATGTCAAGATGGAGCTAACTAGTCGCATTTCCCCCAAGTAATTATCCGTTGGTCAGACTTGTTTTATTTCTCTTCTTGATCAGAAAGATCTTATTTATTTCACTGCTACTGGGAAGCAAGATTTTCTTCCCAGTTCTCTGCCCCTTGAAAAGATGAAAAAAAAATTCTTCCCCCAAAACATTTCATTTTTTGGCATAAATCTGTATTTGGACTCAGCCTAAGGGAGAAAGAACATGTTGAAAAATTGAGCTCTTAAGTGTCCCTGACCTCTGAAATCACTTGAGATTCATAGAATTGCAGTTTTAGAGCTAGAAGAGACTTAGAAATCAACTAATCTACCTATTACATTTTATAGATGAGGAGACTGAGGTCCAGAGAGGTTAAGTGATTTGGTCTCCTAAGTCCCAGTATAGTTAGTTCTCTTTTCCTAGACAATGCTTTCCCCCCATTCCTTTTCATCACATTCACTCTATGACCTGCCTGGAGTTGTGAGTAAAACTTTTCAGACACTGTATAGACTCCCTCAGAGACCAAGATAACCATATTCCTGAGCTGGACCAGGATCACAGAGGACAGTCTGTGTAATTTCCCAGAGGACAGTGTTTGGTTCTAGGCAGAATATGGGTAGGCAGCATCTCCAGGCTGACTTTTTAAATATATTTTATTTTTCCCAAGTTACATGCAAAACAATTTTAACATTATTTTCCAAAATTTTGAATTCCAAATTCTCACCTTTTTCAAGACAACAAGCAAGGTAATCTAAACTATACATGTGCATTCATGCAAAAGTTATTTTCACATTGATCATGTTGTGAAAGAAGACACATATGTATGTTTTAAAAAGAACAAAGAAAATAAAGTGAAAAAAGTATGCATTCACACTTCATCAGTTCTTTCTCTGGCTAATTCACTTACAACTGATCATTGTACAATATTGCTGTTATTCTTGGTTCTACTCATTTCACATTGCATCAATTAATGTAAGTTTCCAGGTTTTTTGAAAGCATCTTGTTCATTTCTTATACTACAATAGTATTCTATCACAATTATATACCACAACTTGTTCAGTCATTTCCCAATTGATGGGCATACCCTTAATTTCCAATTCTTTGCTGCTACAAAAAGAGCCACTGTAAATATTTTTATACCTGTCAAACTTTTTCTTTTTTCTTGGGTTTCTTTGGGACATGACCTAGTAGTATTGCTGGATCAAAGAGTAGGCACAGCTTTATAGCCTTGTGAGTATAGTTCCAAACTTTTTTTTAGAATGGTTGTACCAGGGGGCAGCTGGGTAGCTCAGTGGAGTGAGAGCCAGGCCTAGAGACGGGAGGTCCTAGGTTCAGGTTCGGCCTCAGACACTTCCCAGCTGTGTGACCCTGGGCAGGTCACTTGACCCCCATTGCCCACCCTTACCAATCTTCCACCTATAAGTCAATACACAGAAGTTAAGGGTTTAAAATTAAAAAAAAAAAGAATGGTTGTACCAGTTCACAATGCCACTAATACTATGGCAAAATGGTATTCCATCACAATCATATGCCACAGCTTGTTCAGCTACTCCCCAACTGATGAGTATCCCCTCAATTTCCAATTCTTTGCTAAAACAAGCTACCACAAATATTTTTGTACCTATGGGTTCTGAGATGATTGTTTTTATATGTGGATATGAATAGGATCTACAGTTTCACAAATACCCAAAGTTGCTATAGACCACAGGGGCAAAACAACCTTTTTCTAAAGTAATTACTTCCAGGTCCTGACTTAACTCAGGAAGAGTTATGTGCATGGAATCCAATGGGGCAATGACAAGACTGGGCAGTAAGTAGTATTCTTGAATGCTCTTGTTTCATGGCAAGTCAGGAGATTTGGTATTCTTGTGCCAGATAAATATCAAGGATAATTTCTTTCCATCAATTCAGCTTTGGGAGAGGAAGACAGAAGCTTGGTCTGCTATTATGATACATTTGGCTGTGTGGGAAATTAGTGGTTTTGCCGAAATATTTCCCTTACATCTGTGGCCAATACCAAAACTCCTTAGAAGCAAACCTAAATGGAATTTGGGCTTACTTCCTTAATTTTCTCTTGTATTGATGAATTGAGTCCTCTGAGGGTTGTTGACAATTACTCTTCTTCAGGGTTTTAGGGACAATTTCAGAGGCCACTGGATTTCTAAAATGATTCTTCACAAGCCCTGATTGGTGTTTTTTCATGAACATCAATCAGATAGACTTGATTAATTTTTAAAAAGGAGTATTTGTTAAGAGGTACTAATAACTATATTATGTGCAAAATATCCCTCCCAAAGTCTGGGGACACACTATCCTCTTGCACAGAAAAAGTCCAGGGAATGAGTAGGATCAAAATGAAAATTATAGGGGACAGGTAGGCAGCTTGCTGGATTGAGAGCCAGACCTAGAGACTGAGGGTCTTGAGTTCAAGTCTGGTCTTAAACATTTCTTAGCTGTGTGATCCTAAGTAAGTCACTTCACTCCAATTGCCTATCACTTACCACTCTTCTGCTTTTGAGCCAATACACAGTATTGATTCTAAGATGGAAGACAAGAATTTAAAAAAACAATGATAGCAAGACAGGTATATAGAGATATGTAGCAAAGGGGTATCTTTTAGCTGTGGGGCATGATGTTGGTGATGTTATTGTAATTGCTTCATTGGGTAGGATTTCTGCTGTTGGCTTCTCTGCTGGATGGGCTGTTACTGGGTCAGACCCCCCAGCCTCTGCCCTTCCAGTCTCTCCAGGAGATGCAATGGTCTCAGATTTTCTCCCTGGATACGGCCATCTCAGAGTTACTGCTCTGTCACTTTCTGACTCCAGTGGCTACTGCTATCAAGTCCAGTAGACTCTGTTACTGATTCCCATTACTGAAGAGACCACTCATGGCACCTCTGGATCTCCCAAATTAAAAATTTTTTAAATTGCTAGCTGGACATATCTACCTTAGGACATTCATTTATCTAATATTAGGAAAGAATAACCACAAAATGGCAGCCATGTGTTCACAATCTCCATGGCCAGGTGGAAGTCAAGGCAGTCATGTTTGAGAACATTAGGCTTGAACCTCCCTCAGGACATCAAACTTGAGACTTGGACTTCTTCCAGTCAGGAAGTGAGGGAAAAGAAATGTAACTTCTCCATTTCTTGTGAAACTTTATCCTTGGTATGGAACTCTATACTCGTAGCCAGGCTAATTATCTCGTACTGGTCTAATTTCTCCAATAACATGGCCAGTGAGGTCCATACAGTGAAGGAGAAAGAGAGAGCTCCCTTTTACCCAAAATTGATTTCCTATAAACTGGGAGTCTTTAACCAGTATGAGAAGACAAAAATGAATAAAACGTGTTTATATTCCTAATTACTTGCTCTGACCCAACCCACTTTTACTGGATTTCCCCCCATCCCTTTTACTAACTGTCTAGGAGCCATCTATATAACTTTTGCCAGGAGGAATGGAAAAGAGAAATGTTTCTTTTCTTTTTGTTTGCTTGTGGAGGTTCCTCCATAAAAGGAAATAAAACAACTTGGTAGTTAACTAGATTGACTTATTTTTTAAATATCAGTTTTTAAATATCAGGTCTCTTCCCACTTGACTCTTTTCTCCCAGCAGTGTGTCACCCCTGTTACTATCAGTCAGGCCTTCTTTAGTGGCCAATGGGCTAAAGATTTTGACTTCCCTGTGATTTGGCAAGAGGCTTTCCTAGATTCATGTCCTAGATGGAATGAGGAAAGGAGAAAACCAGGATGAGTTTGACAACAAACGCATATTTTCCGTATAGGCCTTTGGAGAACTATTTGGAGTCAGAAGACCTGAGTTTGGTACAGGCAAGTCATTTAACTGAACTTCAATTTCCTTATCTTTTACAGATGGGGATAGCTTGTATTACCTACCTCACAAGGTGGTTACATGGATCAGATGAGATCATGTTTGTAAAATGCTTACCCCAAAGTGCTGTATATAATGTGCATTGTTATTTCCAATATTATAATGATATAATTATGTCAGAGCTGTCAGGGACCTTAAAGAACATCTAGTCCAAATGTGGCATTTTTAAGATAAAGAAACTGAGCTCCAAGAGGAGCTTTAATGATTAAACTGCCTTGTCTAGTGAGCTTTTATGAACTGCTAATGAAGGAAATGAGCAGAACCAGGACAATAATTGATATAATAACAACACTATAAAAGCAAACTTTGAAAGCCAAACGAACTCAGTGACCATTTATGATTACAGAAAACTGCCGATGAAACATGCAGTCTTTTGTAAGCAGGTGTTGGAGTTAGGATGTAGAATGAGACACACACAAGTGTGTTTGTATAGTAACAATTGTAGTAACAATAATATTAATCAGATCTAACACAACATTCCTATAAGGTAGGTTGGTGTTAGCTCCCAATTTCCTGAAGAGACAAAGAGAAAAGTTCTTCATTACCTGCAATAGCAAAGCAGACTGGCAGAAAGCTGGGATTAAAATTAATAGCCATTCAAACTGCGGTCCACCAGATTCTCCCAAAAGACAAAACTAGGAACAATGAGCAAAAGTTATATGAGACAGATTTCTACTTGTTATAAGGAAAATCTTGCTAACATTTAGAGCTTTCTAAAAGTGGAATGTGCTACCTCAGAAGGGAGTGAGTTCCTTTTCACTGAAGGATGGTCTTCAATAAAGACTGGAAGTCTCTTGTCCAATCAATTTGAGAGATGATTCCTATATAAGTATAGACTAGATGAAGGAAAGAACTTGGGGTGGCTATGGATATGTCATTGATGAGTCCTTCCATTTCTGAGATTCCGTGCATTATACCAGCTACAAGAAATATTCTCGTAACTCTTTCTTTTAACTGAGTAGGAGTTCCATCCTCATCTCCTCTTCTGCAACCCATCCAAACTAGCATTCTCTTTGGCTGTCCATCTCAAAATTCTTTGCTTTTCTAGTGCCTGTCTCCTACGCCTGGAATGTACTTCCTGCTCACCTCTACCTTAGGGAATCCCTCTCTTCTTTTAAGATTTAACTCAGGCATTATCTTTTGCATGAAGAATTCCCTGATCCCTTCAACTACAAGTGTCCCCCAACAACCTTGTATTTAACTACTTTGTATACATGTATTTATTAACTTCATATTTATGTTTTATATATGTTTTGGCCATTTGAATATAAACACATTGCTAGTAGCAATTATTTTATTCTTTGTGCTTATATCCTTAGCAAACTGCCTGACACATAGTAGGCACTTAATAAATAATTGATTGATACATATATGTAGTACCAGATACCTACCATCTTCTTGGTTAACTATTAAATTTATATTCTCACCTGGACTAAGTATTAGGGACTCAACATAGTTCCTAACTGTACCAACTTCCCTTAATACAGAGACATTAAACTATTTACACATGATACTCATGATATTACCCCAAACTCAAAAGTTCTCCTTTCCCACTCATCAGTCCTAGTTTTTCCTCTTCTTTTAGTGTGGACTCAAAACCCCTAAAAAGGCTTCCTAGAATAATCAGGGGCAGCTGGGTGGCTCAGTGGATTGGGAGCCAGGCCTAGAGACGAAAGGTCCTAGGTTCAAATCCGGGCTCAGACACTTCCCAGCTGGGCGACCCTGAGAGACTATGTGACCCATTGCCTACTGGTTGTGGCCCTATGCTCCTAGAATGGAGTCCCAGGATAAAAAAAAAAAAAAAAAAAAAAAAGAATAATCACAGCTCACTCCCCTAACTGATACTCCTCATGAGCTAAATATATCTGTATTTTCCTTCCTTCCTTCCTTCCTTCCTTCCTTCCTCCCTCCCTCCCTCCCTCCCTCCCTTCCTCTCTTTCTTTCTTTTCTTTCTTTCTTTCTTTCTTTCTTTCTTTCTTTCTTTCTTTCTTTCTTTCTTTCTTTCTTTCTTTCTTTCTTTCTTTCTTTCTTTTTTCCTTCCTTTCTTCCTTTCTCTACTTATATATAGATATAAAACTCTATATATCTATAGATAATTATATCTATCTAGTCTGCTGGTCATGTTCAACTCTTCATGACCTCATTTGGAGTTTTCTTGACAAAGATATTGGAGTGATTTGGCATTTCTTTCTCTAGTGCATTTTACATATGAGGAAACTGAGGCAAACAAGGTTAAGTGACTTACCCAGAGTTATACCGCTAGTAAATATTTGAGATTACATTTGAACTCTCCTAATTCCAAGGCTTACACTTTATTCACTGCACCACCTAGCTGCCCCCAGATATAGATATAGATGGAGATATAGAGAGTGTTTGGCATTTATGCATAACTTTCCATTATTTTTCATCTGTTTTTGTATTTATATATTTTGTCATCTTAATTCTTCTACTTAAAAAAGTTTTTGTGCTTGGGCAATGATTTACTTTCTATAAACCCAAATTTCCATGTCTGTAAAATATAAGTTTTACTAGATGATCTCCAAGAGGTCTCCCTACACTAGATCCTATATTCCCTAGATTAAAAATACCTTGTGAGAAGGAGCATATCTCCTTTGTCTTTTCTATTCCTCCTTTCTCTCTACTTTTTTTGTGCACAGAATACCTACTTCATTATTACTGATGGCCACACAGTAGGCACTCAACAATATTTGTCAATTGGCAGACTGACTGCTTAGACCAGCTATCCCTCAGTACACCTGGATGTTGCCATGGTTGTGTTATATTGAGGAGTGGGAAAGTTTTACTGGGAAAGGTCTGTAGTATTAATGTCTTCCACATGCTCTTTTCTTGCCTTCTGGTGTCTTCTTTCTGCAACCCCCCACACCTTCTCTTAGCCTCCCTTCTCATCTTCTCTCTCCTCAGTACAAAGACTCATCGTGGAACTTTATGTAGCCTTCTATATTCAGCTGTGGAATTGAAGAGAAATGAATCCATTAAAGTTTGATGAAATTCTCAGGAGCTGCTCAGCTTGAGGGGTAGCAGAGATGAGAAAGGAACAGAGAAATCTTACAGTTCTTGGGGGTGGGAACAGGTCTGTTGACTTCTGATCCATGCATGTGTGTACCTATCTGTGGATCCTGATCCTGGCATGATGGCATGTTGTGAATCATACCATATTCCCCTCCTGCATCGATATACATTCATCCATGGCTTATTCTATAGAGAACTCTTGGACACTAGCGTGCCATCATTGTGTTCCCTGAGAGTTTTCCCTCTTTATCAGTAATTTGGTTAAAAGGCTTTAAAAGCCTTTTCCTTCCTTTGGAGAGAACATATCCAATTTATATAAATTGCCACAGAGCCAGATTTGTCCTTTCTCTACTTAAACAGCCCTAGTGGCCTCCTTCTTTCTCTCCACTCTCCCCTCACCCCCATATCCTGACCATTCTGAGCAGAAAGTTCCTTTACTTGCCAGGAGAATAATTCCAATCTCTTGGAAGTCAATTTCCCCAAATCACTAGTCATGGTTGGTACCACATATACTTTGGATGGACTCTTTAAAGTGAACCCCAAGAAGGAAGGCCAACTTCTCCTGTCTACCCTCTCCAGCTTGGATCTTCAATCACTTCTACTTTCATTCCCTGATATTGTTCATGGCTTTTCTCCTTACTACAATGCCCTTCCTACCCTAAATAATCATTGTTGAAATTTTTAGTATAATGGTTTTAAATGCATAAAATCAAATACATAGGATTACAAAGGAAGCCAATTATATTGAAAGACAATTATCTAATATTTTAACAAAAAAATTTCATAGATTCCAAATTAGGACCATTATTCTTGGCACATAGTAAGTGCTATATAAATGTTAGCTATTATTATAATTATTCTGATTCTGATTATTATTTGTAGTAGTATCTTAGGTGGCCTTCCAATCTCGAGTTCCTTATAGTTCTAGTCATTCCTAGATATAAATCCAATAGAGTGTTTCTCAGAAATCATTTTAACCTGTCCCTTCTCTGCTCATGGACCTATGGTGGATTGCTTTTGCTTAATTGATCCAATCTAAATTCTTTGTTGTTCCATTCCGGGTCTTTTGCCAACTAGACATCCCCCCCCCACATCTTTTCAACTTGAATTCCATTATTCCCAACTAGTATTTCCTTAGAAAGAACAATATCCATGCTCTTTCTCCCTAAAAACTTTGCTTTTATTTGTCTCCATTTGCTCATGCTATTCTCCCTGCCTTGAATGTTCTCCTATCTTTTCTCCTTTAATCCTGTTATTTCCATTAAAATGAAGCTCAAAAGTCACTTCATCTTTTTCAGACTAGTCTCATATTTTTTCTTAAACATTTACCTTCCACCTTACAATCAATACTGTATATTGGTTCCAAGGCAGAAGAGTGAGAAGGTCTAGGCAATGGGGGTTATGTGACAGACAAGAAGTGTCTGAGACCAGATTTGAACCCAGGACTTCCCATCTCTAGGCCTGGCTCTCAATCTACTGAGCCACCTAGATGCTCCCCCCCATTCCCTTATTTTGTATTCCCTAAGTCTTTATGATTGTTTGTACTAACTACCTTATCATAATAATACTGACATATTTAGTTAGCACTTTAAGGTTCATAGAACCTTTGTCTCACAAAGATCCTGTGCATTAGGGAATAAGAATATTATTCCCCCAATTTTCAGATGAAGGAACTGAGGTTAAATGACTTGCCAAATGTGAAAAAGTATATTAGGACTGGAACCTAGGACTTGTAATTCCAACTTCTGTGCTTTTCCAACCATACAATGATATCTTTTGTCTAGTCTTTTTTTTAAACCCTTACCTTCTGTCTTGGAGTCAATATTGACTCCAAGGCAGAAGAGTGGTAAGGGCTAGGCAATGGGGGTTAAGTGACTTGCCCAGGGTCACACAGCTAGGAAGTGTCTAAGGCTAGATTTGAACCTAGGACCTCCTGTCTCTAGGCCTGGCTCTCAATCCACTGAGCTATCCAGCTGCACCCCTTTTGTCTAGTCTTGAATACATTGTAAACTCATTGGATGTAGTGCCTATCTATGCCTTTTGTATTTTTCTCCATCTCTTCTGTTACTCCCTAGAGTGATGCCAGGCACATAAGAGATATTTAATTGATAGTAATTAGAAGAATGAATGTGAAACAATGTTCTGGGTAGCATTTCTCCATGGAGAGAAGGAAGGGGCAGGGCAAGAATCATTGGACTATAAAGTTCACATCTATCCAGTTAAACCTTACAACTTTTGGTTATTCTAGACTTAACCTGGGATTTTTTTTAGTTCTAGTTTTATAGATCAGTGAGCAGATTGGGTACATAGTAGATAGAATCCTGGTCCTGGAGTCAGGAAGAGTTGAGCTCAAATCCAGTCTGAGACAGTAGCTGAGTGACCCTGGGCAAGTCACTTAACCCTGTTTGCCTTAGTTTTCTCATCTCTAAAATGATCTGGAGAAAGAAATGGAAAATGACTCCAGTATCTTTGCCAATAAAATTTCAAGTTGAGTCACAAAGAGTCAGACACAAGAGAACAACTATAGGTCACTAGTGAAATACCGGGATTTAGCCAAGTTTTAATTCTAGTGAAAGTATGAGAATTGAGGAGAGATAAAAGGGAGTGGGAAGAATGGAGAATGAGGGGAAACCCTTCAATATAGACTGGTAAATATCTGTTGGGCAGGCCCGTAGGAAAAGCAGGAATTTTTCTCTTTGCAGCAGGAAGAGCCTGAAGACATATTAATTATCCTCTCATTTGTATTAAGGTTTAGAGGAGGTTATTTTCTTTCTTTTCATCTCATTTTGAAATCAGCTAAGCACTAATGCTACCATTTGCCTGCATGGCGCCTCTTCCTTTCTCTTCCCCTGTCTCCTCCTCTTTTTCTTTTCCCTTGGACAATTAGCAAAGTGTTTGGTCTTTGGTTTGGATGAATAATTAATATGGGGGCTTTGTGAATGATTCATGTGCCACATGCCAGGGCAACAGGATGTGTGTGTATATGTGACAGCATCACCTCCTAAGAAAGATTTGTGACATCTCACTGATTCAGGAGTGGGTGGGTGTGGGAGAAGACTCAAATAAAGGTTAGTATTCCCTTACTCTGGGGAGAGAAGGCTTTGCTTTGCTGTTTTCTGTATTCCCATCAGGGATCACTGGTGTCAAAGATCAGTTTAGTAAGAGCAAGCCTACTAAATAAACTGTGTGGATATTTGTTTCTGTTGCTTGTCCTCCCAGCAGGACAGTCTCAGCCAGTTCACCAAGGTAGGTGTATATCTGAATGTTAAAGACCCCACAGGAAAGAAGCTTCACCTTCCCTTTCTGCTTCTTTCCAGTGTATGTTACTTCCTAGTGAGAACGTGTGGTATAACAGAGCACCTGATTAAGAGTCAAGTTTGAATCCTGCCACAGATACTTAACTAATTATGTCATATAGTCTCTCTCAGCCTCAGTTTCTATATCTGTTAAAATGAAGATAATAAAAATACATATTTCACAGGGTTGTTATAAGGATCAATTGAGAAAACATACTTAAAACCCTTTATAAACTTTAGTGTACTAATTTATATAGATGCTTGGATATTTCCTCCTCCTTGTCTTTTTCCTACTTTTCTTCCTCCTTCAGCTTTACTTCCTTCTCTTTTTATTTCTTCTGCTCCTTTTCGCCACGAATTTAGGGTCTATGTTTTCCTTTTTTGCTATGTCCTGAAAATCTTGTGTCTTGTAGACAACCAGCAAACATTTGTCAAAGGAACCAGTAGGAAATGAATGGATGAATATCATCAGAAATCAAAATTTCAATGGTCAAGCAATGTAGTCTGGCTTCCTGGTAGAGTCATTTTGGGAGCAACCATTATCTGGAATCATGTAGTCTTTGTTTGGTAAAAAGGATACAAATGCTGTTGCTTCTATTTTTCAACTGTTTCAGAAGAATCTTCTAGAAGCAATATGTGTAGAACTCTTCAGTGTCAATTAAACTGGTATTTGCCTGATAGATTATTACATGGTTTCAGGATGATAGATATAGAAATCTTCAAATACCAAAGGTTGCCCTTATATATCTGAATTTGTTGGTGGTTGATTTGTCAATGTCAGTCTCTAATGAAAGACGACTTCCCAGAGTTGGAAATAATTTACTATCTTCTCTCCTTCTCTATCATCATAGCATAGGAAGATAGCTGAGTGAAGATTAGGGGATCAAAGGTTTATAATATTCTGGCTGCTTGAATATATGCTGCACTGTATTGACTTACAAATATCTTCTTGATAAAGAAGAAGAAGAAAGTCAAGAAATATTACAAAGAACTGTTAAGACTATCAAAGAGGAGATGGTGGCCATGAGTTTGTTTTGTGCTCCACTAAAGGGTTTACCCCTTAGTGTTTAGTCTTTGCTCAGTCTGAAACAGAGGGTAAGTTAATGATAATAAATGTGATCATCATAACCATTATAATAATAGCCAACATTTATAAAGCATGTTAAGGTTTCTGAAGTGCTTTATAATATTATCTCATTTAATCCTCAAAAGAACCCTGTGAGGTAAGTGCTATAATTACCCTCATTTTGAACATAAACAGGTTCAGGTTGAGAGAGGTTAAGTAATTTCCTCAGAGCAACATTAGCAGGTAAATGTCTAAAACAGCATTTGAATTCGTCTCCCTATCTCTAAGACTAGAGCTCTAGCCACTTTGCTGTATAGCTGTAGAACAATATACTATGTGAAAGAGCAATCAGATATGTTATGGAAGAGATCACTTCTGTCTATGGAAAGCAGAACAGGATTTGTGAAAGAGATGGCACTTTGGCCTGTGATACGGGTCTAAAAGAGCTAGGCAGAAATGGAGGGAAGGAAGAAGAAAGAGTAGAAGATATTCTAGGTGGGGAACAAGGTAAACAAAGTGATAGAGACAGGAAAGAATGAGGCATACTTAAGGAACAGTAAAAAGTTTGTTTGGCTAGAATGTAGGGGGTACATGAAAAGGGAATCATCGGAGATAAGGCCATAAAGGTATATTGGAACAAAGACTAACATATGGAGGTCCTAGAATGCCAGGCAGTGCTTATTTGGTAGATAATAGAAGCATAGAATTTAGTGTTAGAAGACTCTGGAAAAATAATTTAGTATATTTGCTTTATCTTACAGATGGAGGAATAGCAATGCAGACAAGTAAAGAGATTTGTCCACAGTCACACAGACAGTATGGTACCATGGACAGTTATCCTTGAAGTCAGGAAGACCTGGAATCAAGTCTGGCCTCTAGCATATGCTGATTGAGTGACAGTGGAGAAGTCATTTAGTCTCTCAATTTTCTTGTAATTCTCTAAGACTAGAAATTGCAGAGAAGGTGCAACCTGCACTGTAGAACTCCTCACTTTGGAATTTCCTATACTAATCCTATCCCTAACCTGTGCAGGTGGTAGTCAGGATTTGAATCTAGATCTTTGAATCCAAATTGAATTCTTTTCCTACCAATTGCTGCCTAATAGGCAAGCACTAAAGCTTTTTGTACAGGAGGGATTATGATCTGATCTTTATTTTACAAAGAAGAGTCTTGCATGCATAGGATGGAATGAAGGGGATGAAATGGGAAACAGAATACTAGTTAGAAACCTATTATAATGAGAATACTAGTTAGAAACCTATTATAATGAGAGGTAATGAGTCTCTGAACTAGGACAAATAGGCTAATAGCAAGTAGAAATAGAAAGAGACAGAGTGGAGAGAGATTGCAAAAGCAGGAAGCAGAGAACTTAATAGTGGTTATATATAAGGCATGAGAGATGGGGAAGAAATAGAAAGGATGCTTAGATTTCAAGACTGAGTAACAGGGAAGATGGTAGAACCACTGACAAAAATAAGGACATCAGGAAGATGAAAATGGGTGGGGGATTAGGCGATCAGTCCAGTTTGCAGGAAAGATGGAAAGCTATGATTTATATTTTGGTGGATTTAAAACTGGTTGAATGATTAAACCCAAATAGTAGTGTTTAATACATAGTTCTGTGTCAATTTTGAAGGAGGTCTTTAATGGAACATCTTAGGATTTGCCCTTTCCTTGGTTCTATTCAAGCTTTTTAAAATCAGTAATGTGGATGAATGTTTAGATATCATACTTTTCAGATATGAAAATGATTCAAAGCTGAGAGTGATAGCAAACAGATCTTAGAAATGAAATAGATTTTTTTAAAAAATTGACAGGTTAAAATAAAAGATAAAAATCTAATAGATGAAAATGCATAATAAGAATGAAACTTACTCTAGCTCTGGAATGCACATAATTGGAAACACTTTCTAACCCTGTGACCTTTTCCTCTAATTGGGCAGCCGACCCCAAGACCTCCGTAAGGAAAATATGCAGATCATCCTTGTCTCATTCTTCTCCAGTCTCCACTCCAGATTTTTCTTACCATGTCTCTGTGCTGGGTAACTTTTTCCCCCTACTCCTTTCACCTTCCTTTATATGTTGTCTTCTCCAAGTAGAGCATAAGCTCCTTGAAGGGACTGTCTTTCTACCTATGTGTATTTGTAACCCTAGCACTTAGCACAATGTCTGGCACATAATAAGCACATACTAAATGCTCGTTGACTACTGACTGTTTATCCTAATAACTGTTGTGTTATATTTGGGTTAAAGATCAAGTCCATAAATATAAGGTAGTATGGCAAGACAACAATTTTATGGAAAGGATCTAGGAGTTCCAATGGACCAAAAGCTGAACATGAGTCAACAGAGTCACACAGAAGCCAAAAAAAGTCAATGTGATCTTTGGCTGTATTATAACCACGATTTCCAGATGGAAGATGATGGTCCCACTATACTTGGTCTTAATTACATATATTTTGAGAAATGTTTTCAATTCTTGGAACCACATTTTTAGGGAGGGCATTGAATGATGGGGAAGGTGACCAAGATGGGAAAAGAATTGTTGACTATGCAAGTCAATTCAATTTGATAAATGTCTAACATAGGCTAAGCATCGAGGTAGACACTGGAGACACAAAGAAAAGTAAAACAATTCTTGCTCCCAAGAAGTCTAGATTCTACTGGGGCGGGGGTGGGGACAACTAATATATTGATAATCATATATATATATATAT
>NC_058133.1:77228061-77237197 GCF_016433145.1 Gracilinanus agilis
TTGGGGAAGGGGGATGGATTCAGTGAAATCCCCTCATTGAAGGGGATTTCAGCTTTTGGTCCAACTAATATATTGATAATCATATATATATATGTATATATAAGTAGAGAGCTGATTGGGGAAGGGGGATGGATTCAGTGAAATCCCCTCATTGAAGGGGATTTCAGCTTTTGGTCCAACTAATATATTGATAATCATATATATATATGTATATATAAGTAGAGAGCTGATTGGGGAAGGGGGATGGATTCAGTGAAATCCCCTCATTGAAGGCAGCACTTGAGCTGGGCCTTGAAGGAAACTAGGTAAAAGAGAAGAAAATAAAAGTAACCAAGAGAAGAGGTACAATGTGGTTTTGTCAGCAATGTTGAATTAATGAGAAAAAGTCATGTGTTATCAGCTTGGAAAGTGGGTTTGAGCCAGAAGACCGTGCCATTCTAGGACTGGTCATAGAAAGGGAGAACTTTTAGCTTTGGGAGGAGAAGGTTTAGGAATGACATAAGGCCTGCTTTCAAGTATTTGAATAATTGTCATGTAGAATGAAAATTAAACCTTTTTTTTGGCCCCAGAGAATAAGAGCAATGGATGGACATTTCAGAGAGGCAGATTTAGTCTCAAAGTAAGGTCCCATACTACTTCATTTCATTCCATTTCACTCCTTCTCTTCCTCCCTCCCTCAAAGAAGGAGGCAGATTTAGATCAGCAGATAAGTCTTATCTAAAATTTACATGTTTCACAAGAACAGCAGGTTCTTCACCATCAGCTATCAAATGTTTGTATGGAATTGAATTTAATAGAGGAAGAGAACATTCTAGGAAAGCAGATAAAATGTTTGAGGATGTTCTAAAGACCAAAGTAGACATGCAACATTAATTCAGCCTCATTTCAATGGGAGAAAGGTTGGGATTCCAAGTATTCTCTCAGTTTTCTCTCAGTATTGGTCCCAATTCTATCAATAATTATATCTATGATATTTTCGGTCTAAGAGTTAATCCCAAGTGCCCTATGGTGTCTGATTCCCTGTAAAGCTGTACTTTGGTTGAATAAAAATTTCATGAACTAACCAATATGTTTTCCTCTTAGTTAATAGAGACTCTGCCATAGAGAATGAGGTCATGAGTGCTCTATGGGAAAATATTGTATTACTGATGAATTGCAACTCTTGATAAAATCTTATTTCCTTTTCCCCAGAGTAGAAAGTCTATCCTCTGGCCCAATCCCCTTGTAAAAGGAATTTTTATTGTCCAATGAGGTAGAAATATTTGACCTAGTGTATTAATTTGATATAGTATAGTGGTCTAGGAATGAGGACAACCTAGGTTTTCTAGTCTAGGCTTCCTAGTCACATCACTGGGGAGAAATATTCTGTGGGAAAATGAATAGAATGTTAGACTTGAAATTAGGGAGGCTTTGGTTTGATTTGTTTCTCTCTCAGATAAGAGCATGAAATCATACCATATCTCTGTGCCTCAGTGTCCTTTCCCATTAAATAGAGCTGTGAGACCTATAGTACCTGTCTTATAGGGTGGTTGTGAGACCCAAGTAATTTAAAATTCTATACAAAATCAATCATATTGATTTTATATTAAGTTGAATACAGGTATTTATTGATTACCTACTAGGCACAAGGTACTTTGTCAAGTCCTGGAGATTCAATGGGATATAATCTAATTTGGAGACTGTGATATATGTGTACAAATTTATACATATACACAAATAAATGGATTATGTGAAGGACCAGGTTAGTGGCAGAAGCAGTAGGCACTTCCAGAGTTTAGATGAATGAAAGATCCCTGGGAACAAGGATGAAAAATGAAAATTCTGATTAATTCTTTCAATGATAATGCTCATAGTTTCCCCCAATGTTTCTGTACCTTATGTGGATTCTGTATATAAAATTTATGGGAGTTCATCAGTAATCCATAACACTGGAGAACAAGGGAGAACAGTTGGTCTTAAATCTTTTTGAGTATAGATGATTTGGTATTTTTTTGTTTGTTTAATTGACTTGATTTAAAAATTTAATTTCCTATTATGAACATAAACACCAATACACATGAACATTTCAATCTGAAAATAAAAGAAAAAAGACGTGTATGAAAACATTACCTGTTAGGTACAGCTTATTATTTTAGGTATATATTACATTTAACATATTAGTATTCATTCTTCTCTTGTGTTCCTTTCTGAACTCCCCTCTGCTCTCTTCTATTCATTTAAAAATATTTTGTCATTTTTCTTCTTCCTTCTTTTCTTCTGTCATCCTTCCTTCTTTCCTTCCTTCCTCCCTTTCTCTCTCTCTCTCTCTCTCTCTCTCTCTCTCTCTCCATTGTCACCATGCACCAACTTCTCCCCTCATAACAAATATATATGGTGGCCAGGTCCAGATCCCTGGGAATCAATGAATCCCATGAAGTAGAAGTATATATTTTAATATATACATTTATTTATTTATTATATACAAATAAATATATCACATATGTATATATTATACATTTATTTACATATGTTATTTATATAAAATATGGTAGCAGATTCTTTCAAATTAGAGGGATTCGCTTTTCACACTTATCAGGACTTAGCTATAGTCAAGCAAAACAAATTAACATACTGGCCATGTCTGAAAATATGTCTCATTCTGTTCCTCGTTTAGTGTCTCTCTCTCTCTCTCTTTTTCTCTCTCCATGTTAAATGAAAAAAAAAAGCCTGGGTGTTCCCTTCCATATTTGATATATGAAAGCAATATTAGGTTTGTTCAATTAACTTTTTGAGGTTTTATGTGTATTTTATTGGGGAGGGGATGTAAGAAAATGTCTCCCTGTGTGTAACTGTCATGTGATTTCAAAACTATAATGAATTTGGGGTGAGGAACTGCTTTTACCAATGAAGACTGTTATCATCTCTAAAATTTAGTCTTAGAGAGTTCCTGAAACAATGAGGTGTTGACGTATAACATGTGTGTGTGTGTGTGTGTGTGTGCGTGTGTGTGAACTTGAACCTAGAGCTTCCTGACTAAGGTGAGCTTTCTATCCATTATACCAGGTTATTTTTCATGTACTTTTTAGGTAACTGAGTTGCCTGTCCTCTTTCAAAAAGAGCTAAGAAAAAAAGTAAAATAAAATAAAATAAAATAAATAAAAAGAGCTAAGGTTTCTAAATAAAACATTTTTTTAAGTAAGCAGCTTCTGCATGTCTATACCAATTTGGACAAATCACCAGGGAAGAGAAGTAAGGATACATTGAGATACATCCATGGTTTCTTTTTTGGACCAGTGACCAGAAAGGAAATAGAGGAATGGTTATGGTTTCCAGTTTAGTTGTAGCAAAGCAGCTGAGATAATAGGCAAAAGTAATTTGTGCTTATCCTCCAAATTAGACAAGAACAACCTATTTTGAAGAAGTGCTAATTAGCTAATGAAAAGCCCCAGTCCATGTCCCAAAGTGGCAATGCCTAGGAGAAGGCAGTACAAGGAAGCAAAAATACCACCAGGGATACTGGGAGATATGTGACTCTTCGAGGTTGTTCTTTTTAAGTTGTACATCTTTGAATGAACATTAGGAAGCATGTTTAGACAGTATAATAGCGAGATACAGTTATATGAACTTAAAAGCTCCTATTAAAATGTAGCTTGCTTAATTCTTTTGAATAAACTGCTTTGAAGGATATCAAGGATTCACATTTCTTAAAAACTAGTTATGAAATATTGCTAGTAAGAAGCTTGAGTTGGTAAAGAAAACACTGGTATAGCTTTTAAATTTCTCCCTGAAGATGCTTCTAGATTCCAAGACATGTAGAGACTACCATTGATAGAGAGCCATTGCTGCCATCTGTTAATAAAACTGGGGACCTAAAAGACAACTGTTATCTCCTAATTATGTGTACCATAAATTTGCTTTATCATCCATAAAGATTATAAAGAGATACATTATATATGGCAGTTGAATGGGCTCAGAAGCTACAGCCAGGAAAATGAATCTGGAAAATTGGATATAGTTTTCTTTTGAAAACTAATTCCAATTTTTCTCAACTTTTGAAAAAATTATAAGAAACATATGGTTCAGAGGTACCTTTTGGAACAATACCAATTTTGCCTAATTTTGCTATGCAGTAATAACTGATTGTTACTGTTTACATAGTGATTTAAGTTTGCAAAGTACTCTCTATATATTCTTTCAGTTGAATACCTGAATAGGGAATAGACTTATAACAATGGTTGAAATTCTTAAATTAAGGAAAAAAATTGAAGGAGCAATGTGAGGCTCCTCCACTGTCTCACAAAGAAAGAAATCAGATTCATTGTATGTATGTCATTTTGACTAACCATAAGATAAAGGCAGGAAAAAAATTCTGGAAAAATGCCTATAGAGGTTTGCAGAAGAATTTGGGCTAAAAAACAAAAGCAGAAATTGACTTCAAGAATGCAAAAATGGAGGCTAAGATGGCTTTGGTAAATCTGAAGCCTTGATATAGAGAATATCAGCACTGAGTTGAAGAAGATAGAAAAGTAATATTTGGAGAACTAGATCCAAGATGGTGAGCACAAAAGAAGGCAATGACAATAGTGGCTATGACAAAGGTTATCTGAAGGGATTTTGTATGTTTTCATGAATAAAAGGCTAAACCTTCCTTACCATTCTTGGAGCAAGTGCTCTGTCTCTTCTTCTCAAAAGCTGCTTGATGCTCTATGATCCAGAAAGTTTTAGAAGGTTGGCCTTTGTGAGTTAAATCAGACCAGCTTCAGGACAAAAGTGAAGAACAAATCTTCTCCAGTAATTTAGCAGTCTCTACTTTAATGAACTCACTTATTTATTAAATAGTTTTTCTTGTTTTTAGTAGTTTTCATATTGTACTACACAAGAGGGTAATTGTCCCATCTTGTGCCCAAGCTATCTGACCACTAAAGTCTGTGACAATTTGTTTTTTATATACTGTATTATTTCTCAGAGTCTTGGGCTAGAGAAGCTCCAGTCTGATGACTTTTACATTTCCTTTGTTCTTAGGAGCTCCAAGGAGTCTTTTCCCCATAAAACCAGATTTATAAATAATTTTTTTTCCTGCTAGGTAGGTGACTACTCACCATCCGCTTTGGGGATAGGGAAGAATTGGGAGTCTTATTAGATCACTGCTTCATTAATTATTTCCCAATTATAGATGTCTTGGGATGTCCTTTGGAGAGACTGAATAATGAACACCCAAATTGTATTTACAGACCTGTGTGAAGGGATTTCCATGTTTTTGATTATCAAGAGGATCACTAAACTATTAATTTGTTGGTTAAAATCTAGCTTAATCAGTAAGTTGCTATTTTTACCCCCAAACCAGTCTCTCAGATATTTTAAATTATAACCAGTCAAAATTGGCACTTGTAATGCTTTATCCTAAGACCCACTTGAGAGGTTTCAATTGGCAATAACCTGAGATGTGTCAGATTTCCCTTCCCACTATGACCAAATATCACAGCATTATGTAAACTAGTGAAAATGGTCATATATAATTTAATCCCTATTGACCAGCATTTGGATATATTTTAGGTGACCCACTAGAAAGGCATTAAGAGGAAAAGCTATGCTGGTTTCCTAGTACAACTCTGTCAAATAAGCTCCATAAATGAGCAATGCTGTGGTTGGAGGAATTAGGAATGTCTCTGCATCATTAACTAGAAGAGGACACAGTATTATATCTATAATATATAATTATATATGATATATAATATAATATCTATAAAGGCTAAGTTTATATCCCTCTACTGTCAATTCTGAGAGTTGATCATGCTTTGATTGGCAGTCTGTCTCCCCTGAAAGTTACCTGGGGATCCTAGGACTCCCATTGCAAACCCTGAACAGGGTTTTTGGATCTTGCTCATGCAGAGTTGGCCATATGTAAATTATGTGCTAGTTTACATAATGCCTTGATATTTAGTCAAAGTGGGAAGGGAAATCTGACATATCCCAAGTTATTGTCAGTTGAAATCTCTCCAGTTGGTCTTATGGTGAAGCCTAACAAATGCCACTTTGGACTTCAGTGGTCAGATAGCTTGGGCATGAAGTGGGACAATTATCCTCTTATTTGGGACAATAAGCTTAAAGACAGGAAAACCACCACCTCAATAAACAAGCCAGTTCATTCTAGTAGGGACTGAGAGATTACTGCAGATTTTGTTCTTCCCTTTTTCACTGATGCTGGTCTAACAACTCACAAGGGCCAACCTTCTAAAGCTTTCTAGATCCTCGTTGGCCCTAGATCAAGCGTGAAAATGCCCCTTTCCACTACAGAGTCTCTTCTTTTCTTTCCTCACTAGCTCCTGTGTTCAGTCGTGTCCAACCCTTCTCTTTCCTCCTATACTTTTAGGTCTGTAAATTATGGGGTTGGATTTAGCTTCTGATCCTTTCCAGGTCTAGATCTACCAATCTTCTGTCATCCTTTCATCGATTGCTTTGAGAGTTTTCATGTATACCTAGAAATCAACTAGAATAAAGGCTTAAAATTTCCAGGAATACTTGCATTTTAACAGGGATCAAATGTTTAACCTCAAAAGGATAAAATCTTTAGAAAGTCATTGGCCAGAGGTAATAATGGGGAGGGGGTTTGATGGCTGTTTCCAAGGATCAAGATCATATCTCTAGTGTTATGTTGGGTCCCCAGACTCAGCCTCATGAAAGTGTTGTAAAATCTAGCCAATAGAACAGCACAAAGCAGAAGAGTAGAATTGTTGAGACCTTTCTTGGAAGGCTATGTTCCTGTCTAAGGAGAATTCTATGGTTCTTGTATTTAGTATCAGCTAGAACAGAGGCAGAGCCCTTGTTCTCCATGGATGAGCCAAGCCTGAAGATTAGCTTTATCTATTCCACCACCAAGTCCCATTCAGATGGTGGGGATCGTTATATATGCACATATATGTATGAGTGTGTATATGTTTGTACATGTATGTGTATACACATACACATACATTCATACACCCCAACACATACATATTCCTTCTATATTGCAACTTTCAGCATCGTAGTTTTGATATGTTGCAGGTTAGCATAAGAAATTAAATGGGAATTTGGGGGGGAGTTTTGTAGAAGCTGCAGATGATTCACAAAGGCCAGTTGATGGCACAGAAAATGTTTAGAAACTCAAAAATGCATAATATATATACATATATAGTTTTGTATAATACCAACATATTTTATCTTTTAATATCATAAATATATACAACTTTTTTTAAAAGTTAAAATAAGTAAAGAGTCAAAGTCTATGAAAAGAATACAAAAGCCAGCAGACAATGCACAAAGGCTAGCTGTGTAGAGATGTCTTTAAAAGTTTATAATTGAACATAACCGTCTTCTCTACTAGCAGCAATGCAAGGATCCAGAGCAAGGCTGAGGGACTTATGAGAAAGAAAACTAGCCACATTCAGAGGAAGAACTGTGGGAGGAGAAACACAGAAGAAAAATAACTGCTTGAACACATGAGCTGATAGGGGTATTATTGGGGATGTAGACACTAAACGATAACTCTAGTCCAACTATCAATAATATGGAATTAGGTCTTGATCAATGATACATGTAAAACCCAGTAGAATTGTGCGTTGGCTAAGGAGGGGGTTAGGGGAGTTTGGGGGGGAGGGAAAGAACATGAAAAATGTAACTATGGGAAAATATTCAAAATAAAAATAAATAAAATCATTTCCTGAAAAAAATAAAAGTTTAGTAGCTCATTAATGCATATAAGGTATCATCAATACCTCATCAAAGAGAAAGAAAAAATTCAGACCTTCCCTGGTATGAAGGGATGACCAACAAATTTTAGGCAGATTTTTTAGTCCCCAGGGGCACTGTACCTCCTAACCTCCACGATGTAGAAGGGATACCTGTATGTACATATGTGTGTTTAATGTATATTAAACAGTCAGAGAGACTGACAGAGAATGGCAGAGAAAGGCAGAAAGAGACAGGGAGATGGGCACAAAGGGAAAAAACCAAATGTAATTCAAGTACTTATTCCTTTTATTGAGTATTTCCCCTTTGAAGTTCTCTAGGCATGCATTCTCCCTTCAAATGTCCATATCCTATCATATACTGTTGTTATTAATGGGTTTCTATAGTGTCAAAGCACCTCTCTGGGATAACTTCATGGCATAGAATCAAGAGGAGAAAGGAAAAGGATATTGGGGACCACACAATCCTGTTTCCACATCCATGACACATATCTTTTCACTGTTATTTTACAGATGAAGAAATTAAAGGTTAGAAAAATAAAATGACTTCCTCCAGACCGCATAGGTAGAAAATAACAGCTGGGATCTGAAAACAGACCTTTGGTCTCAAAATTCAGTATTCTTGCTGACACGCTGGGATGCTTTAGGCAGAAATGAGTGAAGCAATGCCAGTTTGAGCTTTGGATGGATGGATGGCTGTCTTTGGGAAAGGAGTTGATATGAAAGGTTCAAAATGTAAAGTATTTCTCCTGGAATCTGTGTTGAGAAAAAAAGCCACAGTTTTTTTGTGAAGGGTGGAAATATGGGAACTAGAGTGTTGGCTCCAAATTGTTTTGCAAGGCTGTTCTCAGCCTTGGGTTTAGATGAGCATTGATGTCAAATAAGCAGGTTTTGGGATAGTGGCAGACCTGATAGCAAACCCATCAACTTGTTATATCCCTGAGGAAGAAAAAAAAGCATTTAGTAATATAACAGGCTATGGACTGGGAGTCAAGAGACTTGGGCTTTTATCAGACACTTGACTTCCTGAGCCCTCACTGACAGGGGCTGCTGAGTGTGGATAATGCCCTCTGTCTACCATTTGCCTCACAGGGATAATGTGAGAATAGATGAGGGAATCCATAAAGGAAACTAGGAACAACTAAGGCAGCAGTAGCAGTTCAGTTCAGCCCATGGCTTTGTTCCTCCTTCACTTTCATTAGATGGGTTACCTGATTATTTCCCAGTTATCCTAGCTTCATATATTTATATTTTTCCCATCATCTCTTTGTTGTGTTTCAAGTTTCTCACTACTTTCCTACCTTCCTTCCTCCCTCCCTTTCTCTTTTCTTTTTCTTTCCTCCTTCCATCCTTTCTTCCATCCTTTCTTCCATCCTTTCTTCCTTCCTTCCTTCCTTCCTTCCTTCCTTCCTTCCTTCCTTCCTTCCTTCCTT
>NC_058133.1:77240107-77253784 GCF_016433145.1 Gracilinanus agilis
CTTCCCTTCTCATAATTAATACTAAGCATTCATTACAAGGGCTAGGCAACTGAAGGTTAAGTGACTTGGCTGGGGTCACACAGCTAGGAAATATTTGAAGCCACATTTAACCTCAGATCTTCTCAACTCCAGACCTGGTGCTCTATCCATTGTGCTACTTAGTTGTCCCACCAATGCTTTCTCATTAGGCTCAATTCTGCCATGGATACTGACTAGCAGTGTGACCTTGGGCAAATCACTTAACCTCTGTTTGCCTTAATTTCTTCAACTTTAAACTATGATTAACAATATGCACCTACCTCCCAAGGGTGTTGTGAATATTAAATGAGGTAATATTTGTAAAGCACTTAGCATAGTGCCTGGTAGTAGGTGCCATTTAAATGCTAATTATTTATTTATCGTCACCATCTTCTTTTCTGCTAGCTACTTATGAACCAAGTTGAGGAGCGAGCTACTAATAGTAATTGTGATGAAGAACATTTCTTTATCACTTCACCAGCTTACTAAATATTTATCATGTTAGTATGGCACTGAAGATAGAGAACTAGATTTTGGAATCAGGAAGACCTATGGTAAGATCCCACTTTAGGCACCTAGTGGCTCTAGGAAAATTACTTACTCTCAGCTTTGGTTTCCTCATCTATAAAATGAAAATAATAATAGCATTGATTTCATATATCTGTTTTTTTTTATCCTGGGACTCCATTCTAGGAGCATAGGGCCACAACCAGTAGGCAATGGGTCACACAGTCGCTCAGGGTCACCCAGCTGGGAAGTGTCTGAGCCTGGGTTTGAACCTAGGACCTTTCGTCTCTAGACCTGGCTCTCAATCCACTGAGCTAGCCCAGCTGCCCCTACTTTAGGTTGCAGTTTCTTTAGCAGATGTAGTTTTTACAGGGTGTGGTTGCTAGCCCCACGCCCAACCCTCCTCCTTTTTCATCCGGGCTAGGGACCGTCCTTGGCCCAGGAGTGGTAAGGGTGGGCAATAGGGGTCAAGTGACTTGCCCAAGGTCACACAGCTGGAAGTGTCCGAGGCCGGACTTGAACCTAGGACCTCCAGTCTCTAGGCCTGGCTCTCAATCCACTGAGCCACCCAGCTGCCCCTCATATATCTGTTACTCAGATTAAATTCAATAACATATGTAAAGTGCTTTGAATTCTTTAAAGTACTACATAAGTGTTAGTGATTATGATGATGATGATGATGATGATGTTTATGTTTATGTTTATGTTTATAAACCACTGTGAAGAAGGTCACAACTACCCATAAGATTTAGCTTCTGCCCTCTAGGAAAATGAGGAGATGAGCCAAATTCATGGAGTCCTATTCTGCTTTCCTTATGTTTAATCTGGAGGCCTTGGGGACAGTTTTCATCATTGTAGTATTTGGAACCAGATAAAAGGTAAAATGGTAGAAAAGATTCTTCTTTCCTTCTCTTCTTTCTCCTCTATTCCTCACATACAAGTCTTGTCTTCTTTCTTAATATCTGGAGAGTGTCCCTTTCTCTTCCTTCTCACAACAATCACTTTATATCTGATTCCTCATTACTTCAGGCTGGATTATATTCTTTCTGCTCTCCTTTATTCTCATATTCAACCATTCATGATCACCTATATTGTAGGCTGCTTCTTAAAATACCCCCTTTATGCCTTTGTCCTGGCCAAGGATCTACCATAGTTCCATATTGCTTACTTTGAGCCTGGAATTCTAGGCTCTTCCTAATCTTGTCTCATTATTTAGCTTTAGAAGGTTAGCTGACCTAGAAATATTATCTTGGGCTAGTTTTTAGAGGTGTTGTCTCCCCAAAATACTTTTGCTTCAGATCTTGAATTGCTTGACCAGTAATAGGAAGCATAATATTTTTCATTTCTACTGAACTTCCACTCTAAAGATGCCCACAAGAGATGATTCTGAGTTGGAGTTTGAGTGTTGGGGCACAGTTGTATGAGAGATGAAAAAGAGAAAAGCAGAGGGCAGTTTAGAAAGCCTTAGGCCCCAGGATTTTAAGGGATTTATGGATAGCAAATGAATTTATGTATAAAGAAGAGGTAGAAAGCATTGTGAGATGTAAAATGGGTAAATTTGAATACATTAAATTTAAAAGGGTTTGTACAAATAAAACCAATGTAGTCAGGATTAGAAGGAAATCAGTAGGTTGGGAAACATTATAGCCAATTTCTTGGATAGCAATCTAATATCTAAAATATATGGAGAACTTTGTCAAATATATAAGAATATTAGTCATTCCCCAATTGATAAAAGGTCAAAAGATATAGAGACATTTTTAAATGAAGAAATCAAAGCAACATATAATTATATGAAAAATGTTTTAAATCATTTCTGATTAAAGAAATGCAAATCAAAATAACTCATATCATCTCACACTTATTAGACTTACTAAAATAATAAAAGGGCAAAATGATAAATGTTGGAGGGGGTGTGGAAAAATGAGGATACTAATACAGTGATAGTGGAAATGTGAACTAATCTAATTACACTGGAAAGCAATTTGGAATTATACTCAAAGAGTTATAAATTTGTATGTACCTTTTGACCCAGCAATATCACTATTAGGTTTATTTCCTAAGATGATTGGGGGAAGGAAAATAATCTATATGTTCTAAAATATTTATAGTGGCTTTCTTTGTGGTGGTAAAGAATTGGAAACTGAAAGGATACCCATCAGATGGGGGATAGCTAAACAAGTTGTGGCATATGATTGTGATACAATATTACTGTGCCATCAGAAATGACAAACAGATTAATTTTGGAAAAATATGGAAAGACCTACGTGAAATTGTGAAGAGTAAAACAAGCAGAACCAATAGAATATCATGTACAGCAACAGAAATATTGTTTGCAGAATGACTTGTGTATGTCCACCTCTAGAGAAGGAACTGATTAATAGAAATAAGTACAATATACATATATCTTTTTGTCAAATGATACCTTCTCTAATAGGGGAGAGGAGGGAAAGAGTTAACTGGGTATTTTAATGTAACAAATAAATAAATTTACGTTAAAAAAGGTATGAAGGTGAGGAAGGGACAGTGGTTGTGAGCTATAGAAGGGTTATGCTCAAAAAGATGCTTCATTTGTATGATGAGTGCCTTCATCAAAATCTGCACACTAATATGGAATAAAAGCTTTAAAGGCTTCAGGCTGCTCTAGTTATCTTCAAGATGGTGTAAGGTGACATTAGGAATACTCTAGGCAAGATTATCTCCTTTACTATTTGAGTCTTCTCTTTTCATCACTTTCTACTGTTCCAACATAGTGATTATTCCTGCTTCAAAATCTTTGCTTAAATGTTATCCTCAGCCTGGAATATCCTCTCTTGTCCTTTCCAGTTCTTTTCATCCTACATATTGGGGACTCTGGCATCCTTGCTGTTCCTTATACAAGATACTTCATTTCTAGATACTGCACCATTTCAGTGATTTGTCCACCCAGCCTGAAATATTCTCCTTCCTTGTCTGTTTCCTAACATCCCTGGCTTCCTTTTCCAAATTTCCTTAATAGATTTCTCCAACATCTTCATTCTGTTGATTATCTTTAATTTATTTTGTATATCTCTTGTGTGGACAGAGTTGTTTGCATCTTGTCTCCAGACCTCCATAAGAGCCTCTGGAGGTCAGTATTCTTTCACCTTTCTCTGTATTTCCAGGGTTTAGCATAATTTGTGGCACATAGAAAATATCAATAAATACTTGTTTATTTGATTTGAGGAAAAGTGAGGTCTCATCAGAACCCATCTCCAAACATTCTCTTAACAACAAGCACTTGTTGTTAACAACAAGCACTACATATTTATCTTGACTCCTTTTGCACTTAACATGTCTTGTCCCATTCTCCAATTTTTAGAATCACACAATTTGGTACCTCATCATCAACCAGTCAATGAGAAAACATTTATTAAGCCCCTACTATGTGCCAGACATTGTTTAAGTGCTGAGGATGCGAAGAAAGGCAAGGGCAGTCCCTGCTCTCAAGGAGCTCACAATCTAAAGGAGGTGCCCACATGCAACTAATTATGTACAAATACAATTTATGTGGGACAAATGGAAGATAATCATCAGAGGGAAGGCATTCAAATTAAACAGGACTAGGAAAAGCTTCCTGTAGAAGGCAGGATTTTAGCTGAGACTTGCCTGAAGAATTATGTTCCTTATACTAATGCTGCCTTCTTAGCTAACTCAGGAACTCAGTTCCTCAATAGGAAATTTAGTTTTCCTGTGGGTAAACTTAGAATTTAAATTTAGAATTACCTAATTCAAATTTAGAATTTAATTTTAGAATTTAGACTATATCAGGGGTTCTAAACCTTGTTCATGTCATGGGACCTATTGGCAGTCTGGTGAAGTCTGTGGATCCCTTCTCAGAAAGATGTTTTAAATAATTGAAGGAAAATAGTAGTCAGTGAAAATAAAGATCTGTTTTTTGATCACATTAAGTTCACTGAATCTTTAAAAACTATAAAATGATCTTTTAAGGGTCCATAGACCCTTGGTTGAGAAGATCTGGACCAGATAAATCCAAGGTTTTTGTAACTCCAAATCTTATGATGCTATAATAGCTTAGTATATTTCTTCATTCTAGGTTTATCATCATTCCAGGTTTGAAGAATCCTATATTTTGGATCCTATAATGCCTAGAAAGATCTCAGGAATTTAGTAAGCCTAAAGCAATATTGTTTATTGGTTGGCTAGTTCTTGGGTTCCTGCCTTTTAAATTCAGACATGCTTAAGCCCTGAGTTTTGCAACTCTGCCCATATTCCCATTGGGTTTTTTCCTCCTCTATTTTAGTTATGAATATTAACACCAAAGATAATATTACCAATAGTACTATGATCAGCTCTCAATTATTCACAAATAGCTAATTACAAGAAATAGCCACTGAGCCACTTGAGGTCAAGAAGTTCAGGAGGGAAAATGAAGCAAGCTCAGTTATATGATTTAAGTGTGTCCCATTGGGAGGCTATCTGAATAGCTTTTTTAATGGTTGTGATGATATCACAGAAACCCCCTTTACTACCAAGAGAGCCAAAAGAAAGAACTATTCCAGGCAACAAGCATTGCACCATTGGCATGGGGCATTCTCAGCCCTAGTCTTCAGTCCATTGCTTCAGCTCCTACTCAGATGACGGGACACCCAAAATAATTTTGAACCCAAAATAATTTATCCTTTGTATTCCTCCCCCAAATATTCTGAAAGCTCAAGTTATATAATCCAATTGTGAATGTTCACAAGTAAATAATTTTGAGTTGACAATAATATTGTCACTCTTGTTGAGTTGTTTCAGTCATGTCTGACTCTTCATGACCCTCTTGGGAGTTTTCTTGGAAAAGATACTGAAGTGGTTTGGCATTTTCTTTTCCAGTCCATTTTTCAGATAAGGAAACTGAGGCAAGCAGGGTTAAATAACTTATCCAGAGTCACATATCTAGTCAGTGTCTGAGGCCATATGTGAACTTGAGAAGATTACTCTCCCTGACTTCAGGTCAAGCACTCTATCCACTGAAGTGCCAAGCTGCCCTGTTCCTTAAGACATAATATTAGTTATAGTATATTGAGCCTCTGGCCTCTAGCATTTGTTTTTTAAAGGGAAAAGAGTATTTAAGCAATATGTAGCTATTGGAATAGCAAATATATGTATATATATTTTATATAAATATTATATATGTAAAGACAAGCATATATAAATTGATCTATATCCATATTTATGTATCTATCCATCCATCTATCCATCCATCTATCCATCTATCTATCTATCTATCTATCTATCTATCTATCTATCTATCTATCTATCTATCTATCCAAACATCCATCCATCCATCCATCCATCCATCCATCCATCCATCCATCCATCCATCCATCTATCCATCCATCCATCCATCTATCTATCTATCTATCTATCTATCTATCTATCTATGTCAAGAGAAAGCTAAATGGTGCAATAGATAAAGTTCTAGGTCTGGAGTCAGAAAGACCCAAGTTCAAATCCAATCTTAGATATTTATTAGTTCTGTGACCCTGGGCAAGTCACTTAATCCTACTTGTTTTGATTTCCTCATCAGTAAAAATGAGCTGGAAAAGAAAATGGCAAACCATTCCAGTTACTCTGCTTAGAAGGCCCCAAATGGGGTCATAAAGAGTCAGATATGACTCAAAAACAATATATGCCAAAGAGCTTTCATATAATTTTTTTTAAAAGTTTATTGAATTGAATTCACCAAGTATTGTTTAATATATTGTCGTTTTTGTGGTTTAGTCATTTTAGTCATGCTTGACTCTTTTTTTTTTTTAAACCCTTGTACTTCGGTGTATTGTCTCATAGGTGGAAGAGTGGTAAGGGTGGGCAATGGGGGTCAAGTGACTTGCCCAGGGTCACACAGCTGGGAAGTGGCTGAGGCCGGGTTTGAACCTAGGACCTCCTGTCTCTAGGCCTGACTCTCACTCCACTGAGCTACCCAGCTGCCCCCTCATATAATTTTCATTCACACTTGCTCGTGTTTTCATTTAAAATATATATATATATATATATATACATAAAAGTTCATACAATGCAATAGAAAAAATTAACAATAATGGCTAATATAATTTCTAAAGCAATTTTACTTTTGTCTCTTAAACATATTTTTAAATACTCATAACTTACCTTGAGGTAAATATAATTATTATCCACATTTAAGGGAATGAGGAAACCAAGTCAGAGAGGCAACATGACTTGTCTTGAATTGCACTATTAATAGGCATCTTCCCAACTCCCCTTCAATTCCGGGGCTTTCTCTGTTAATATTTCTTTTTATCCTATATGTTGCTTACTTTGTACATATTTGTCTGCATATTGTCTCCCCCATTAGATTGTAAGATCCTTGAGGGCAGGGACTGTTCTTTATTTCTTTTCATATTCCTAGCTCTTAGTACAGTCCCTGGAACATAGTAGGCACTAAAGAAATGTTTATTGTTTTATTGATTATCTGAGGCAAGATTTGAACTTAAGTCTTCCTCACTCCAAGTTTAGCGCTCTACACACTGTGATATCTGGCTGCCTCTATGATTGATTATTGATCACTTCCATTGGTTTCTTATAAAAGGCCCTTATGTTCCATGTGTAACCTACATATTGAAGCGACAGTTCCTATAGCCTTACCCATAAGTTCTTTAGTACAATGATTTTTATCACTTTAGATCATTGTCACCTTAATGGGCAGACAGCCTAGTCTTGGCAAGTTAGGAAAGAGCCTGCAGGAGTAACCAAGTAGCCTGGCAGCAATGAAGGAGAGGCTGCCTACAAATGGAACCTTTGCAGAAAGAGCAACAGAGACTGAGCAGGGGCAGAAATGGAGACAAAGAAGCCTGATGGCTCTGAGATAAAGTGGTCTTTCCTTCCAGGGCTGACTGTCTGTGCTCAGAGTACCTACGGGTTTTGCATGGCTACAGAAGAATCAACAGATGGGCAACGATTCATTTGTTTATTTTGGCTAAAGGAGCTCCAGATATGGGCATAAAGAACTGTAAAGGGTCTCCAAAGCCATTGGTTGCAGTTTCCAGGTCTTATCTAGGAGGCTGCAAGGAAGAGGGCCAAAATGGGAGAGTTTTGGTACTGGTCCCAAACTAGTAGGGAGTCTCTGAAGGTCTGAATGTTTGTCTCTGACTACACTCAGAAGTCCAATATGTCCTTGAATGCTCTCAGTCTTATCTGTGATTTTTCTCTTATAGAGAGGATCTTCTTCCCTTTAGAGATGACATTTCACAATTTGCTTTGCTTTCCTGGTAAAAAAGATGAAAAAAGCAGGTACAACATTCATAATTAAATTCTGGCATCCTGGCCTAGTAGATAGAATTCTTGATTCCGAGTGTTTCTCTCTCTCTCTCTCTCTCTCTCTCTCTCTTTCTCTCTCTCTCTCTCTCTCTCTCTCTTTGTATCTCTGTCTCTGTCTCTATTTCTCTTTCTATCCATCCTCCCATATATTTTTCTATCTTTTTCTATATGTATCAATTCTACTTATCTATAATTATCTAGATATAGAGAGATGGAGAAATAGATGCTCATTTGAACCTGGGTACAAATTTTGCCTCAGATATCTGTTAGGTATATAACTTTGGAAAGTCTCATAATCTCAGTTTTCCCATCTGAAAAATTGGGATAATAGTAGAATCTGTCTGTCTCTCAGGGTTGTTTTAAGGAGCAAACGATATTGCATATGTAGAGCACTTTGCACATCTGAAAATACTAATGTGTGTGTATGTGTGTGTGTGTGCGTATAGCACACATAACTGTTAATTCATCAAGTGTTAGTTTAGTTAAAATAGAGTGTCTGTGCTCATGCGGGATTACAAGTTTCATAAAAGGATGAGGCAGAAATACTTAACTATACTACACAAAAATACATGAGGAGAGCAAATGAGGGAAAAAAGGATGGAGACTATTTACAGGGTAATGTCAAGGATGGTTTTATGGAAGAGATAATTGAATTTGTGAAAAGAGAAATAAATATTGATTAAGTGCCTACTATGTGCTGGACACTGTGCTAAGTGCTTTACTGATATCATCTCATTTGATTCTCACAAAACCCCTACGAGGTAGCTTCCATTATTATCCCCACTTACAGCTGAGAAAACTGAGGCAAAGAGAGATTAAGTGTCTTGCCCATGGTCTCAACCTAATAAGTGCTTCAGGCCATATTTGAAATTTTTGGACACTAGGCTCACAGTGCTCTATGTACTGTGCTACCTAACTTCCTAGTATAATAAATTATATGGCATAGCAGTAGGTTGAATAGTAGGAAGACTCGTGTTCAAAGTCTACCCCCGATGTACAAATCACCTAATTTCTCTAAGGATCAGTTTCCTCATCTGTAAAATAATGGGACTGGACTCTTTGGACTCTAAAGTCCTATCCAGCTCTAAATTCTATGACTTGGGCATGTGGGAATTCAAAAGTTTTAGCTCCTGTGTGATCAGGATAATAATAGCACCTACTTCATAGTTTGTTGTGAGGACAAATGACATAAAATATGTAAAGCTCTTTGCAAACCTTAAAGTGGTATATCAATATTAGTGATTATAATTAGCTATTTTTAGTCTAAGTGGAAGGAAGGATTTTCTAAGCCTAGTTCTGAGCAATGGCATGGGGTTGGAAGAGTATGAGGTGTGGTGGCACGCAGGGGTTTTAATTATTTCAGGGGAGTAGGATGAGAAAAGGTGGCAGACAACACTATGGAGGGAATTGAATTCCAGGCAAATAAGTTTGCATGTTACTTAGCAAGCAGTGAAGATTCACTAGATAGCTAGTCAATATTCTTTGGCAAAAACAAACTGATTTATGCATCAGGGAGGTTATTCTGACATCTCGATAAAGGATGGTTTGTGGCGGGGAGAAAGTGGAATATTATTAGTGTCCCAAGTTGGTCACAAGGAGGGCCCATTCAACAGTGGAAGTTTTGGCAGGAAAAGTTGTTCATATATGTATATGTACATACATACACATATGTGCTGATCTTTGACCTACTATTCCCTTCTCTTTTTCCCTCCCCACTAAAGCCCAGAATGTAATCACAAGGTGTTAATTAGGTATTAAACTAGCTGTAAAGATGCCTAGCCCTACTCTCTTTAGGATGTGTGAAATCTTTTGCTGATGGAATTAAAGAAAGAAAAATTACTGGAAGAGCAAAATTTAGACCCTTTTTGACAGGACTTTAAATAACTAAACCCTAGGGACTGTAGTTTAGTTTGCAGAGATTGACAGGAAGGAGCTGTCTGTAGAGCAGTTCTCTGGGGATCAAGAAGGGAAAGAATTTCTCTTTTTTCCCTTCTACTATCTATATAGTTTTGAAGGGGAACTAGTGAATGAGTTGGAGAGAGTAAGGAGCAGAGATACACTCCTGGGAGGCAGATATAAAAAGGCAAGAAGCAGGTTCAAGGGTCAGGACTCTTGGCAGAAGAGAAAAGAGTCAATTATGGAGAGAAGCGGACCCTGGGAACCCAGCTGAACACCTTCCATATAAGGAGGATTACAAGATCCTATAGTTCCAGTAACTGCAAGTTCCTTTTTGCCATACACGTATCCTATACAAATTTCTCACAACTATATGGTTGTGTCCACTCTTTCCATGGATTCTATGAGTATTTGTGGGAAAATATGACCCAAATTTAATGGAGAAATGTTTGATAATTACTAATTTACATTTCAGTAAAAAGTCTTTGCTAAAACATAATTGCACCTATTTGCCTCATTACTGATGGCAGCATCCATGTAGTCAATCAATTATGGTAGTAGGAGTAGCCACTAGACAGGGTTAACCTTTAGAAATCTGTTGTAGCAGCCAACTCTTGGTCCTCAACCCTCTACTCTAAGGGCAAATTTAAAGTATAGCCCAAAGAACTATGTAAGGAGATCTCTCTCTCTCTCTCTCTCTCCTCTCCTCTCCTCTCCTCTCCTCTCCTCTTCTCTTCTCTCTCTCTCTCTCTCTCTCTCTCTCTCTCTCTCTCTCTCTCTCTCTCTCTATCTATCTATCTATCTATCTATCTAGTGAGAAATCCATCCCAGGGAGGTTCTAGAGGAGGTGGAGGATTTCTATTGTATCTCAGTAGAAAAGTTATGGATGGGTATCTTGTAGGAACAAAAAACTATAATCAAAATGTACCCTAAAGGTCCCCTAACCAATCCCCTTCATTTTTTAGATATAGAAGCTGAGGTACAAAGAATTTAAATGACTTCACCAAATTGACATAGGTAACCACTAGCAGAGGTGGCATTGGAATGCAGGTCCAGTTTTATCTACAAACATATTTGTAACTCCTCAGTATAAGATAAATTCCTGGAATGTAGGAACCTTTACATTTTTGTCTTTGGATTTTTATTGTCAAGCACTTTGTCTTGTACATAGAAGGCACTACATAAATATTGAGTTGAATTTAAATTAGAGGGAACCCCTGTAAGTGCTGGGTCTAATGCAGAAAAGTCTGATTGATGAGTGGATAATTGGCTAACGGTGCTTTTTAGGCTTTGCCCAATGTTGCAAATTGTAAATTAGCCCCCTCTTCCTCCTCTTAGAGTTAGATTTGTAGATGTAGAGAAAGTACAGCTTGTGGCTTTAGGACTAAGGTATTGACACAGTAGTCCTAGCATTGAAAAGTTGACCCCAAGTCAATCTTTTTTTTAAAAACTCTTATCTTTTATCTTGGAATTAATGTATGTATTGATTCCAAGGCAGAAGAGTGGTAAAGGCCAGGCAGCGGGGCTAAGTGACTTGCCCAGAGGTAGGAAATGTCTGAGGTCAAATCTGAACCCAAGATTTCTCATCTCCAGTCCTGGATCTCTATCCACTGAGCCATCTAGATGCCCCTTACTCCAAGCATATCTTGATAGATAACTCAATTTTCATCTTTGGTCTACTCTGGCGGGATCAGCTTTTCAGTGAGGTTACTTTTCTATGTTAGGAGTATTTTGTCAACACCACTGGTTTAATATGTAACAGCAGACTCTACACAATCCATGTCTGTCTGTTCAAGAGACACATTATGTCCAGAAACCTAGTTCTTTTTAAACAACTCAATAAGACAAAACAGTACATGTGTTATCACTGAAAGAAAGGTTAAATAATTTCTATTTTGAGATTTTTGTTTATTTCTTTTCATCAGGAATATTTTTCTAGAAGATCGATATATGATGGAAATTGGGAAGATGTTTAATTGAGGTGGCATAGTGGATAAAGTACCAAATCTGAAATTGGGAAGACATCTTCCTGAGTTCATATTTGATCTCAGACACTTATTAGCTGTATGACCCTGGGGAAGTCACCTATTCTCATTTGCTTCAGTTTTCTAAACTGTAAAATGAACTAGAGGAGGAAATGGGAAGTTACTCCAGTATTTTTGCCAAGAAAAGTCTAAATGGGGTCATGAAGAGTCAAACATGACTGAAAAATGACTCAACTACAAAGGACTACAAGGTAGGGAAGAAATAAGGAGAGGTTTATGCATAGGAAACATTATAATTTAAATTTATTTATTAATCAAAGAGAACACAGAAAGAAGAAAAAAATCTTTCAGAGAAAAAATAAAAACTTTAAGGGTTAGAAAGAGGATGAAGAGACAGGAAATGAAATAGAAGACGAATGGGTAAAGAGGAAGAAGAATCAGGAGACTGTGGGATCTCTGATGCAGAAAGAGTATAGACAATCCAAAAAGGACTAGTCAACAGTGCCAAATACAGCAGAGAAGTCAAGGAGTTTTAAGATCATGGGATTAGATGATTATAAAGATATTGGTCTAGACAGAGACAGCAGTTTCAAGAAAGATGGAGCCCATCCTGATTGATGAGAGAACCAGTTGTAAATATGTTTTTTATAAAAAAAAAAAAAAAAACAGTAGGTGGAGAAAACTTTCTTAAAAAAAATGTGTATCATTGAACCCAGAAGACATTCTGGAGATTATCTCATGTAACCCACTCATTTTACCATGGATGAAACTAAGGCTCAATGATTTGCCACATTCATAATACTAATGGTAGAGTCAAGAAGTAAATCCAGGGTCTTCCAGCTTCAAATTCAATGTCCTTTCATTCATAACAGCCAAAGCTTATGAAGATAGGTAAAGAGGTAACATTTTTATAATGTTGCATTATATAATGTTATATATATAAATACATAATATGCAATATATAATGTATGTAATATAATATTCAATATTATATAATATAATAATATAATTACATAATGAAGATAGGTAAAGAGGTAACATTTTAAAAGGGTTTGAGAGACTTCAAACATGTTTGTAGGCATAGGGATGCAGCTTGTGGAGAAGGAGAAGTTGGTAGATGTTTGTGAAAAAAATGGTGGCTGGGTTGCACAGTGTATAGAGCCCTGGGCCTATAGTCAGGAAGACTTGGAGTTCAAATCTGGCCTCATATGCTTACTAGCTATGTGACCCTGGGCAAGTCATTTAACTCTGTTTGCTTTAGTTTCCTCATTTGTAAAATGAGTTAGAGTCGGGAATGGCAAGTCACTTTTCCTAGGAGAGGAAAGTCATTGGAAAGATCTTTAGTTGGATGGTAAGGACTATTGGTGGGTAGGTGAAGATAGGGAAAAAATATGGAGAAGCCAACTATCTTTGCCAAGAAAATCTCAAATGGGGTCATGAAGAATTGGACATGACTAAAACAATTGAACAACAACAAAAGTTAGGGCTTAGAGGAGTCAAAAGGGAATCAAATCAAGGGTACCTGTAGAGGGACAAGCCTTAGCCTGGAATAAGGGAGTAAGGACAACTTGTCATTTCTTCTGTGACCAGAGGAAAGGAGAAGAGAGTAAGCAATGATGCTGGGTAATTTCAGTGAATAGAGAAAAGTTCACAGAGGCCATGTCTCTGCAGTCATCTATAACTGGCATTTGGGGTAGTGCTGGATTTGGAGTTTGGAAAACAAATCTGTCTTCAAGTCCTGCCTCAGATATCTAGTAGCTGGGTGTTATCTGACAGGTCATTTAACTTTTCTGGACCTCGAATACCTCATTAATAAAATGAGAGGATTGGGTTAGATGGCCACTAAGGCTCTTTGAGCTCTCATTCTATGAGTTATCTGTAATTGAGAACTCAGTGAGAGAGGAGGAAAATGCTAAGTGTTACAGCATAGAAGGAATACTGAGGGCTGAAGGAGAAAGAAAGAAAGAAA
>NC_058133.1:77253904-77270423 GCF_016433145.1 Gracilinanus agilis
AGGAAGGAAGGAAGGAAGGAAGGAAGGAAGGAAGGAAGGAAGGAAGGAAGGAAGGAAGGAAGGAAGGAAGAAAGAAAGGAAGAAAGAAAGAAAGGAAGGAAGAAAGAAAAACTACAAAGCAAAGGGACAGTGGCAAGTGATTTTGTCTCAATGAAGCCAGGCAGGCAAGAGCCACCTCCAGGGAAAGCTGAAGGAACAGATAGGAGAAGATTTAAGGCATGTCTTCAAAAATGAATTGGTGGATGGCCCCAGGAAGGCAGCTCTCTTCAATGAGGTGCAGGTTTCAGACTCATTTAGCCCCTTGACCTCACAATTGGATTTCTCTGTGAGACTGTCGGGAAATTCTTTGGGCTAGGGACAGAGGAGTTAAGAGAGAATCTGCTCGTAGTCAGAGCTAGTGCTAGAGGAACATAGCAAGCTGAAGAGGAGAGACACGGCATACCTCATGCCAGTGGTAGCAGGCTGGTTTCTTTCCTTCTCCCTTTTTGTTTTTTTAGTCATTTCAGTTGTATTTGACTCTTCTTGACTTCACTTGGAATTTTCTTGGTAAAGATACTGGAGTGGTTTGCCATTTCCTTCTCCAAATTATTTAATAGAGGAGGAAACTGAGGCAAACTGGTTTAAGGGATTGTCCAAGGTCACACAGCTAGTAAGTAACTGAGGCCAGATCTGACCTCAGGAAGATTTATCCTCATTTCTTTCTAACCCTCAGCCACTTAACTGACCATAGTAGGGAAAAGGTTGCACTCAAAAAAGACCTGTGTTCAAGTCTTGCCTTCTTCTTGACTTCAGACCCATCAATACATCCACTGAGCCATCTAGTTGACTCTTTGCCCTTCACTTAGTAGCATATAGATTTCCTAGAATATGATTGCTTTCACTGATTAATACATCACTTTGCCTCTCAGGAGGCCACACTTAAATCGACAAACTGTTTTGCTTCATCTCCACTCCCAATTTCTCTGGCCAATACTCACAGGCTTTTAAGATAAATTGCTGCTATTGCCTGATCTCCACCTCTTATCAGAGTGAGGGTTTGTGAGTTAGAAGAGTTGAACCAGAAGAACAAAGAAAAAAGAAAAAAAAAGTATCCCCTTCCCATGTCCTTTAATATCAACTCATTGATTAATCAACCAATCAAATATTTATTGAGAACCTAATATGTGTCAGGCACTTGCTAGGGGCTACAGTTACAAACACAAAAATGAAATAATTTCCTCTAGGAGTTTACAATCTACTGGAGGAAATAGCATATACCTGTAAAAAAGTATAGAGAATAAGGATTAGATCAATTATTTCTTTAATAAAGGGAACCTCCAGAAGAGGAGACTTCTCTACAAATAAAAATCAGCAATGTTGAGTCTTAGAAAAGCATCACACAGAGGCAGGACTTGAACACAGGTCTTCTTTGAGTGCAACTTTCCCCCCACTATTGTAAGTTAAGTGATGAGTGGACTAGGGCTAGAAAGACATGTGATCAGAGACTTGCCTCAGTTTCCTCATCTGTAAAATGAGTTGGAAAATGGCAAACTACTCCAGTATTTTTGCCAAGAAAACCCCAAATGAGGTCATGAAGAATGGGACATAACTGAAAAATGATCCTGAAGAATCACTTTTCTACACCACACCCAATTTCCTCAGAAGGCTCAGTATTTGGAGATCCACTGGCTAGGCTCAGTTTATATGCTTCTACACAATAAATGTTAGGGAATTTGGAAGGCACTAACAGCTGAGAGCATCAGGAAGGACTTGAGGGAAATAAATTTTTTAAACCTTTACCTTCTGTCTTAGAATCAGTACTGTGCATTATTGGTTCCAAAGCAGAAGAGTGGTAAGGGCTAGGTAATTGGGGTTAAGTGACTTGCCCAGGGTCACACAGCTAGGAAGTATCTGAGGCCAAATTTGAACCTAGGATCTCCTGTCTCTAGGCCTGGCTCTCAATCCACTGAGCCACCCAGTTGTCCCCACAGTGAATGAACTTTGAAAGAAGTTAGTACTGCTAAGAAGTGGAGGTATGGAAGGAGGCATTCCAGGTATGAAGAAAGACATAAACACAAGAAATTGATTGCCATGTATGGGAAACATGGATTTTTTTTTCTTCATAAAGGAAAGCAAACTTTCCTTGCACCAGTGTTCAAAAGGCATTGGATTGGATGTGCTTTCCCAAACTGAGAACCTTGTTTTATAGAATTGGCTTAACATTCAGATATCCAGAATATAATTAGTGAAAGACTCACAGATGTATTTTCTTTCAAAAGAGTTTAAAGTTGGAACAAATCCTTAGATACTGTTTTATTCCCTCATTCTATAGATGAACTCTAGGGAGCTAAGGTGAAGCCCAAGTTCATGAATTGGTAGCAAAATCAAACCAGCTTCTATGAATGAGATATGTTCCTGAAAATTCCATAAATCAAGTTTTAGTAAGCTAAAGAACATTTTTAGATAAATATCACTTCAGTTTCCCCCCATATCTAACTCCTTATCCTTTCCTAGAGAGCCAAATCTTATAAGAAGAATCTTTTTAAAATAAGAAAAAGAGAAAAAAATCAGCAAAACTAATCAGGACATGCCCCCCCAAATGTGACAATATATGTGCCAGCACTGTGCTGAACACCAAAGATATAAATGGGGGGGGGGGGGTTAGTTTTCCCTCAGTGGGCTTATAATCTAAAGAAGGAAGACAAGACTCCCAAAGAAAATTGAAAAGAGGAGATGAGGTGAGAAGTAGCCAGAAGAAGCCACCAGGGCTTATAATGTTCTATGTAATAGAAATTGAGCAGAGAAACTTATGGAAAATGGAGAGTTGCCTGAAAAGATCTGAGTCCTCTAAAAGGGAGAGCTTTGGGTGGAGTTTATTGTTCCATCCTCCAGCTCCCCAGTTAGTGGGGAGAGGCAATAGATTGAATTGACAGGGTGCTGAGTGTCAAAAACTATTAGTTTGGTGATGAAATTTCAAGTAATCATCTTATCCTGATTGAGGTATGATTTTTCTGGAGAGTAAAAACCAAGGGAGCAGCTGATAAGAACATTAACACAAATCCTTTACCTCAAATGAAAAAAAAAAAGTATTTCATGGACTTGGAATCAGAAGACTTGGATTCAAACTCCGTCTATGCCCCTTTCTATTTGCACAGACTTTGTATTTTCTCTCTATTCTTTGGCTTTCCCTTGTAAGGTTGGATTTAACTCTAGACCTTTAGACCTTTCATCTGTTAAGTAATGGGCAATGCTCACTCCTAGCTGGCTTTCAGACGGGGGCAAGAAGGATCGATGTGAGAATTTAGTATCTTAATATTGGTTAAGACTCTCTGGAAGGCCAGCTTTACATAAATAGAAAAACATTATATTATGGCATGCACATGTTGTATCAGAGCCAAACACTGGAGTTCTTAATTCTGTGCCTGTTTTTCTGGATCCTTGGAGGGGTGAGACATTAGGTTGCTAAGCAATAGCACATCCCAAAACAATGAAATCCTCCCAATGAGGAGAGGCTGTCAAGGTCAAGACATAAATGATAGGCTGTGGTCCATGTCAGCCTGTGGGGCTTCTGGTTGCTGAAGTCTAAGATAAGCTCCAGCTTTTATCTCCTCCCTCCCCCAGGATCCACTTCCAGCAGAACTGTGGGGGAAACCCTGCCTTCCCCTCTCTTGGGCTGACTCTATCTTCCCTTACCAAAGAGAGTCAGCCCTGGTGGTTGCTATGGCAATTAGGGTGAGGGGGTGGGGGATAGTGTAGTGTTTGGCTGGGTGTTATGAGGATTCCCTGGTGCGAGGATCCCTAGTTCTTTATCCTCTCCATCAGTCGCATTTAGAATTTTGGAGGGTCTTCTGCTTCAAAGGTGTTTTCAGGAAGGCAGGATCGTTAACCCAGATCTTTCATCATTAAACATGCATCAAAAAGACACTAAGCTTTAGCAATCAGCCTTCTGAGGATTACCCAACTTCACAATGCCCTAGTCAAGGAAAAGAGTGAAATGAGGGAATGAATGCAGAGAAGCTCTTGTCAAAGGGATAGCTTAGAATTAGGTGGCAGAGCAGATAGAATGCTTGGACTGGAATCCAGAGGTTGTTGTTGTTTCACGTCTGACTCTTTGTGACCCCATTTGGGGTTTTCTTGGCAAAAATACTGGAGCATTTTGCCATCTCCTTCTCCATCTCATTTTACAGATAAAGAATCCAGGCAAGCAGAGTTAAGTGACTTGCCCAGGGTTCCATAGCTAGTAAGTATTTGAGGTTAGATTTGAACTCATGAAGATAGATGAGTCTTCTCTGATTCCAAGACCAGTGCTCTATCCACTGTGCCACCTAGCTACAGTTCAAATGCCACTGAATGCAACCTAAGATTGAATGACTTGTTTTAAGCAACTACATAAGATTATTGTTGGCTAATATGGAAATCAAAGTAACCTAAACTTTGCCAGTATTTCTCACATGGACTGCTGTTAAAATAGGCCACCCTCATTCTACACATAGATCATTTATTTTTTAAAATCTGAATGAAGAACTATATACAAAGTTTCATCTTATTGGTTGTGTCCTATCATTCCAACCAGTCAAGAAAAATCTGATTCCTAAATCTAATTCTGTAAACTAGCTGTCCCTCATAGCTTCAGGTTATATTTAAATATAGAAAAAATGTGTTTTCTTCTAAATCATCAACGAAAAAATTTGAATATGACAGAACTCAAGGTAGAATATTTTTGTAGTATGCCATCGGAGAGCACCTTCTAGGCTGACATTAATTTATTAATCAACATACCAGCTAGTAGTGCAGTGGATGGGACTTGAACTCGGATTCAGAAAAGCCTGAGTAAAATCCAGTTTCAAGACACTTCCCAGGAAACCCTAGGCAAGTCAGTTTTCTCAATTATAAAATGGGGATAATAATATCACCTACCTTGTAGGGTTAATAATGAGAACCAAATGAAATAATATATGTAAAAAGCTTAGCACAGTGTCTGACATATAGCAGGTATTATATAAATGCTTATTCTCCTCTCTCCCATAAAAATATACCTAACTATACCATCTTCCAGTCTGTGCTTCTCCTTATCAACTACAGAGATAATATGAGAGATTTGGTCAAATGCCTTTTTGAAATCAATATATGAAGATGGTGGAGACAGGAGTACCTGAATCTCTATGAAAATCTCTTGCAACCACACTTAAAATAAAGCTTCTAAATGAATATTAGAGTAGCAGAATCAACAGAGACAGTTTGGGGCAGTTTTTCTGTAGAAGACAACTTGGAAAATGGGAAAAGAAGGTCTCTTTCATGGGTGAGAGGGTTGCACAAGGCCACAGTGAGAGCCAAGAACCCTGCCTATGCCAACAGCAGAGCACCGGCAACTTTACCCTGACTCCTTGAAGTTCTGAGCCGCTGTGCAAACTCCCAGTGCATCTGCCTGGTGCTAGCCTAAGGTGAGACTCTGAGCCCCGATAGTGGATCTGCCTATGCAAACAAACAGTAGGCAACATGGGAGATTGAATTAGCAGTGGGATGTGGCTTCTAGAGCTCAGCCCACAGGCCACCATATTACCTTGGAAGAATTGAAACTTTCAGATAGGGCGCAGGTAGGTGGTTTGGTGGATTCAAAGCCAAACCTAGAGAAGGGAGGTCCTGGGTTCATATATGGCTTCAGACACTTCCTAGCTGTGGGACTCTGGGTAAATCACTTAACCCCTATTGCATAGCTCTTCCATTCTTCTGCCTTGGAACCAGTATACAGAATTTATTCTAAAATGGAAATCAAAGTGTTTTTTTAAAGAAACTTAAAGACATCCAGAACCAGAGTTGAAGGTAGCAGCAAGAAAATGTTGAAGTTCAAGAGAGTGTCCCCTTCTACCCTGGGAATAAATATTTTTAAGATAAAAGTAAAAGTCAAGAAAATGTCTGGGAAAATGAGCAAACATGAAAAAAAAACCTAACCATAGAAAGTTATTTTGGTGACAAGAAAGAACAAAGCACAAACTCAGAAGGGGACAATGAGATCAAAGCAGAACACACAAAACTTCAAAGAAAAATGGGAATTGGTTTCAGATTCTGGAACAGTTCAAAAAGGATTTCAAAAATCAAATAGAGAGGCAAAGGAAAAATACGGGAAAGGAATGCAAGAAGAAAATAACTTAAAATGTAGTATTGACCAAATAGCCAAAAAACAAAAAAAGGTACAAAAATCCAACGAAAAAGAAGAATTCTTTAAAAAGCAGAATTGGCCAAATGGAAAAAGAGGTACAAAAATCCAAAAAAAGAAATGAACCACTTAAAATGTAGAATTTCTCAAATGGAAAAGGAAATTCAAAAACTCACTTAAGAAAAGCATTCCTTAAAAATTAGAATTAAACAAGTGGAAACTAATGGCTTCATGAAAAATCAAGAAACAATAAAACAAATTCAAAAGAATGAAAAATAGAATATTAAATATCTCATTGGGAAAAATGGATAGGGAAAATAGATCCAGAAGAGAGAATTTAAAAATTATTGGACTACCTGAAAGTCATGCTAAAGAAAAAAGCTTAGATATCATATTATAAGAAATTATCAAAGAAAGCTTCCCCAATCTTCTTGAAAAGAAAAGAAAAGAAAAATTGAAAGCATCCACCAATCACCTCCTGAATGAAATCCCCAAAGGAAAACTTCCAGGAATATTATAACCAAGTTCCAGAGCTCCCAGGCCAAGAAGAAGATATTGCAAGCCAAAAAGAAACAATTCAAATATCATGAAGCTGAATTCAGCATTACCCAGGATTTAGCAGTTTCTACGTTAAAGGATTGGAGGGCTTGGAATATGATATTCCAGAAAGCAAAGGAGCTAGGTTTATAACCAAGAATCACCTACTCAGCAAAACTGAATATATCCTATAGGGAAGGGTTGGTGGATGGTTATTTAATGAAAGAGAGGATTTCTAAGCTCTGATGAAAAGGCCAGAACTTAAAGAAAATTTGAGATTCAAATATAGGACTCAAGAAAAACACAAAAGTTAACAGAAAAAGAGAAAACTTAAAAAAATTCAATAAAGTCAAAGTTTACATTGCTATATGGGAAGATGATACTTGCAACTCTTTAGAATTTTATCATTATTAGTGTACTTAGGAGTATACATAGGTAGAGGGTAGAGGAATAAGTTGAATATGATGGCATGATATACCCCACAAAAATTAAGGAGTGAAAAATATAACTGTACTAAGAGAAGAAGGAAAGATAGAGGTAGATTAGGATAAATTGTCTAGCCCAAAAAGGCTTGAGAAAGTTATTAAAATTGAGGAGAGAATGAAGGTGATGATGGGCAATGCTTAAACCTTCTTTCATAGCAGAATTCGCTTAGAGAGGGAATAACATCTATATTTAGTTGGATATAGAAATCTACCTTATGCTATTTAGAAGTAGAAGGGGAATAAGAAGATGTAGGCTAATAGAAGGGAGGGTATTTTGAGGGGGAGGCAGTGGTTAGTTCCAAAATACTTGTGAATGCAGAGTGAAAGGAGAGAGAGAGCAGAAACAAAAGACGAAAATAGATGGAGTGGAATACATACTACATCATGGGTAATGATTAATTTTGATGATGTTAAATTAAAAAGGTTTTGTACCTTTGTACATTGTACCTTTGTACCTTTGTACATTGGCAAACAAGACCAAAGTAACCAAGATTAAAAGAGAAATGATGAATTAGGAAAAAAATTTTACGCATATTTTTCTGATAAATGCCTCATTTCTCAAATATATAGAAAATGGAGTCAAATTTATAAGAATTCAAGACATTCCCCAGTTGAAAAATGGTCAAAATATATAAGTGGGCAGTTTTCAGATGAAGAAGTCAAAGCTTTCTAGTCATATGAAAAACATGTTTTAAATCACTATTGATCAGAGGAATGCAAATTATAGCAACTCTGAGGTACCACCTCACAACTATTAAACTAGTTAATATGACAGTAAAGGAATATGATAAATGTTTGAGGGGATAGGGAGAGAAATAGGACATTAATGCATTGTTAGTGAAGTTGTGAATTGATCCAAACATTTTGGAGAGCAATTTGGAACTATGCCTAAAGGGCTATAAAATGCATGCTCTTTGATTCAGTAACACTACTAGGTCTATAGCCCAAAGATATAAAAAAGGGAAAATAGCCTATTTGTACAAAAATGTTTATAGCAGCTATTTTTGTGGTGGCATAGAATTGATAATTGAGAGAATGTCTTTAGCTTGGGGAATGGTGGAACGAAGTGTGTTATGTGATTGTGGTATATGTTCTATAAAAAATGAGGAACAAGATGATTTCAGAAAAACCTGAAAAGATCTACATGTACTGATTGATGCAGAGTGAAGTGAGCAGAACAAGAAGAACATTGCACACACTAACAGCAATATTTCATGATGATCAACTGTGAAAGACTTAGCTATTCTGAACTATACAGTGATTTAAGTTGTCTGAGGAATTTATGACAAAGAATGTTATTCATCTCCAGAAAATGAACTTATGATGTCTTAATGCAGGTTGAATCACAGCTATTTTTTACTTAATTTATGTTTCTTTCTGGAATTTTGGTTCCATATGAGTATTTTCTCATAATATGACCAATATGAAAATATGTTTTTCAAGAAAATACATGTATGATCCAGACTGAATTGCTTACCATTGGGGGAGAGAAAATGAGACAGTTTTGATATTATAATTTTGGAAAATACATGTAAAATATTGTTATTACATATAATTGGGAAACTATTAAATTAAAAAAGAAATCAATACATCATATCTAGAGCATTCTTGTGAGACCTACTAGTTTAGTAACTACTGGAGCAGGTAATTAATTTAGCCTGAATTACTCTATGTGAAACCATTCTAATTCCTAGTGATCACCTCTTTTTTTCCCTCTAAATATATACAAATCTTCTGTTCAATGATATGATATAGAACTTTATTGGTTTAAATATTATGTTTATTGAAATATTTTGGGAAATTCTCCCCATAGTTTTTAAAATGGGGGATACTTAACTATTTCTACTCTTCTAGGAACTCTTCTGTTCCTTGTGATTTCTCAGAGATTATTAGCAGCAAAAAGTTGGCCACATCTACAAGTTCTTTTAATGCCTTGACTTGCCATTTTTCTCGATTTGGATTCTTTAATCTTATTTAAGGTGGCTAGATGTTCTCTTGGGTAATTAGGTGGTACAGTGGATACGGTAGCAGACCTAGAGTCAGGAAATTCTGGGTTCAAATTTGGCTTCAGCCACTTACTAGCTGTGTTAACCTGGGCGAGTCACTTAACTGTTTGTATCAATTTTCTCATCTGTAAAAAGAGCCAGAGAAAGAAATGTTAACCCACTTTAGTATCTTTGCCAAGAAAAATCCCTCAAAAAGGGAAGAGTCATGAAGAGTTGGACATGACTGCAAATGACTAAACAACAGATTTTTTAAAAATGTTCTCTTCTATTTCTTGTCTCAATGATTTTTTAAATGATATTTGTTTTATCCTTTCTAGCTCTACTTCAAAACAATAATATTCCTACAGGCATAACTAAGCTGTGGCTACTAGTACCAGAATGGAATTATTTGGTTGTCTCCCCAGCTTGTCTTTAAACAGGGTAAAGAAATAGGATAATAATATCAAAGACCAAGAAGTGTCCCATTCTCTATCCAACCTTTTGGTTCGAGACATGCCAAGTGAAGCCTTTTCTTTTTTTCTTTTCCTTTTTAATTTTTATTTAGAATATTTTCCATGGTTATATGATTCATAATCCCCCCTCCCAAAGCCAACAAACAGTTCCACTGGGTTATGCATGTATCATTATTCAAAACATATGTCTATGTAATCCATATTTGCAGTAGAGTGATCCTTTAACATCAAAACCCTAATCAACCCCTATCACACTATGTGGTCGATCATATATTTTTCTAATGCATTTCTGGTACCACAGTTCTTTCTTTATATGTGGATAGTGTTCTTTCTCACAAATTTCTCTTGATTGTCCTGGCTTATTGCATTGCTGTTGGTAGAGAAGTCCATTACATTTGATTGTGCCATAATGTATCAGTCTCTGTGTACAACATTCTCCTGGTTCTGCTCCTTTTCACTCTGCATCAATTCCTGGAGGTCTTTCTAGTTCACATGAAATCCTCCATTTATTTATTCCTTTCAGCACAATAATATTCCATCACCAACATATACCACAATTTGTTCAGCCATTTCCCAATCAATGAACATTCCCTCATTTTCTAATTTTTTGCCACCACAAAGAATGTGGCTATAAATACTTTTGTACAAATCTTTTTCCTTATTATCTCTTTGGGGTACAAACCTAGCAGTGGTAAGACTGGGTCCAAATGAAGCCTTTTCTCAACAGATCTCATAAGGCTAGAAAGAAGGAGGGGACTAGTCTGATTAACTTTGATCTCTCCCTATTCTTTACCTATTCCTGACAAGATAATTTGGTAATTTAGTGCCTCCTGTGTTTTTAAATGTTTCTCTCTCAACAGAGACCTGTATAGCCATTTTATAGACAAAAAAACTAAGAAAAAATTTAAAAGTTTTAAAATTACATTTTTAAAAAATTAGCAGAAATCTATTTTCTCTTCCATGCCATCTGCCCCTTTCTCCATATTTAGGAGGGGGAGAGAAAAACAAAATTCGTGTAACAAATATACATAATCAACTAGAATTGATTTAGTGTAGTCCTGGGGTACAAAATTTCAATTACACTGTAAGTTTAAAAATTAATATCCACTACTCCAAGTATTATAATTGTATAAGATTTAGTAACAATAACTGGAAGCAAAGGATAGTGATAGCCTTAGTAAAGAGGAGGATCCCAGCCTGGGTGAGTGTGGAGAGAGAGAGAAAGAGAGAGAGTAGAGAGGAAAAGGGAAGAGAAGAGAATAGGAGAGGAGAGGAGAGGAGAGGAAGAGGGGAGAGAGAGGAGGAGGAGGAGGAGGAGGAGAGGAGTTCACAGAAACTTATTTACAAAACGTGAGGATGCAATGTGGAGGCAAAAGAAAAAGGAATTTTGGGAAGACAAAAAGAATTCTGGGAAATGGAGTCTTTAGGGTACAACATTCTAATTACACTGTTAGGAAGATCAATCAATAAACATTTTGTAAGTGCCTACTATGTGCCAGGCTCTGTACTAGCTAAGGTATTCAGAAATATTTGATATGCAGGGTTTCCCTGTTTTACACACAACATTTTTGCCATCAATAGGAGGGAAATATTTTCTCTTAGACTTTGAGAATGCAGTAAAATTATTTTTTTCTTTTTTTTTGTATTTCTATTTTTTCTTTTTTAGAATTTTTTTCCATGGTTACATGATTCATGTTCTTTCCCTTCCCCCCCAAATCCCCCTCACCCTCCCCATAGCCAATGTGCAATTCCAATGGGTTTTACATGTTACAATGATTAAGACTTAATTCCATATTATTGATAGTTGCACTGGGGTGGTCATTTAGAGTCTAAATCCCCAATCATATTCCCATCAACCCATGTGTTCAAACAATTGTTTTTCTTCTGCGCTTCTACTCCCACAGTTCTTTCTTTGGATGTGTATAGTGTTCTTTCTCACAAGTTCCTCTCGATTGTCCTGGCTTATTGCATTGCTGTTGGTAGAGAAGTCTATTTCATTGATTGTGTCATAATATATCAGTCTCTGTGTACAATGTTCTCCTGGTTCTGCTCCTTTCACTCTGCATCAATTCCTGGAGGTCTTTCTAGTTCACATGAAATCCTCCATTTATTTATTCCTTGAGCACAATAATATTCCATCACCAGCATATAACACAATTTGTTCAGCCATTCCCTAATTGAAGGACATACCCTCATTTTCCAGTTCTTTGCCACCACAAAAAGCGCAACTATAAATATTTTCGTACAAGTCTTATTCCTTTATCTCTTTATCTAAACCTAGCAGTGCTATGGCTGGATGAAAGGGTAGGCAGTCTTTTAAAGCCCTTTGGGCATAGCTCCAAATTGCCATCCAGAATGGTTGGATCAATTCACAACTGCACCAACAATGCATTAATGTCCCAATTTTTCCACATCCCCTCCAACATTTATTACTTTTCTTTGCTGATATATTAGCTAATCTGCTAGGTGTGAGGTGGTACCTAAGAGTTGTTTTGATTTGCATTTCTCTTAATTATAAGAGATTTAGAACACTTTCTCATGTGCTTATTGATAGTTTTGATTTCTTTATCTGAAAATTGCCTATTCATGTCCCTTGCTCATTTATCAACTGGGGAATGGCTTGATTTTTTGTACAATTGATTTAGTTCCTTATATATTTGAGTAATTAGACCTTTGTCAGAGTTTTTTGATACAAAGATATTTTCCCAATTTTTTGCTTCCTTTCTAATTTTGGTAGCATTGGTTTTGTTTGTAAAAAACTTTTTAGTTTAATGTAATCAAAATTATTTATTTTACATTTTGTAATTTTTTTCTAACTCTTACTTGGTTTTTCCTTTCCTTTCCCAGAGATCTAACAAGTACACTATTCTGTGCTCACCTAATTTACTTTTAGTTTCCTTCTTCATATTCAAGTCATTCACCCATTCTGAATTTATTGTGGTATAAGGTGTGAATTGTTGTTCTAGACCAGCGATTCCCAAAGTGGTTGCCACCGTCCCCTGGTAGGGGCTGCAGCGATCCAGGAGGGTGGTGATGGCCACAGGTTTTAACTTTTTTTGTGTTACATTCTATTCTGAGTTCAATAAATAGTTTCATAATTTCAAAGTTCAATGTTTCTAATTTACACCTTTCTTTACTATATTTTATGAAAAAGGTAGAACATTAATACATATATCTTTCCTATTAATTGCTATTAAAATTTTAAAAAGTTAATTTCCAGGGGGCACTAAGTAATATTTTTTCTGTAAAGGGGGCGGTAGGCCAAAAAAGTTTGGGTTCCACTGATCTAGACCCAATCTCTCCCATATTGTTTTCCAATTTTCCCAGCAGCTTTTGTCAAATTGTGGGTTTTTTCCCCTAAAACTGGGTTCTTTGGGTTTATCATAGACTGTCTTGCTGAAGTTGCTTACCCCAAGTCTATTCCACTGATCCTCCCTTCTGTCTCTTAGCCAGTACCATATTGTTTTGATGACTGCTGCTTTATAGTACAGTTTAAGATCTGGTACTGCTAGGCCACCTTCCTTCACATATTTTTTCATTATTTCCCTTGATATTCTTGATGTTTTGTTCTTCCAAATGAACTTTGTTATAGTTTTTTTCTAATTCTGTAAAAAAGTTTCTTGGTAGTTTGAGAGGTATGGCACTTAATAGTAAATTAATTTGGGTAGGATGGTCAATTTTATTATGTTATCTTGTCCTACCCATGAGCAATTAATGTTTTTTCCAATTTTTTAGATCAAGTTTTAATTGTGTGGAAAGGGTTTTGTAGTTGTGTTCGTATAATTCCTGTATTTGGCTTGGCAGATAGATTCCTAAATATTTTATATTGTCTAGGGTGATTTTAAATGGAATTTCTCTTTCTAATTCTTGCTGCTGAGATGTGTTTGAAATATATAGAAATGCTAATGATTTATGTGGGTTTATTTTGTGTCCTGCAACTTTGCTAAAGTTGTTGATTATTTCCATTAACTTTTTTAGTTGAATCTCTGGGATTTTTTAATTAGACCATCATATCATCTGCAAAGAGTGATAGCTTGGTCTCCTCATTGCCTATTTTAATACCTTCAATTTCTTTTTCTTCTCTAATTGCTACTGCTAGTGTTTCTAGTATAATGTTAAATAATAGAGGTGATAATGGTAATCCATGTTTCACTCCTAATCTTATTGGAAATGCTTCTAATTTATCCCCATTGTAGATGATGCTTGCTGATGGTTTAAGATATATACTGTTTATTATTTTTAGAAAAGGCCCTTCTATTCTTATACTTTCTAGTGTTTTCAATAGGAATGGGGGTAGTAAAATTATTTTTCATCAGGATGCTAGTCAACTGTAAAGCAAAGACATCAAGGAAAAATTCAAAGCTAGTGATTGAAATGAGAAATTTGAGTTACATTTTTAGCACATTTAGGTTTGGTAATAGTCATGAACCTGGTTTTATAGATGAAGAAACATTTATGTCACTTATCCATGGTCACATGGCTAGGGTAGAATTTGAACCCTAAATCTAGTACAAGCTCTATACGTAATACTGGCCTGTCATTTCATTGGAAAAGAAAACTCATTTTTTATTTTAATTTTTTTATTTAGAATATTTTTCTATGATTCATGATTTGTCCCACATTTCTTTCCTACCCCCCTCCTGGAACTGACAACAAATTCCACTGGTTATTATACATGTATCATTGTTCAAAATCCATTTCCATGTTATTCATATTTGCAGTAGAGTAAAATTTTAACATCAAAACCCTAATCATATCCCCACCAAACCACGTGATCTATCATGTACTATTATCATATATTTTTCTTCTGCATTTCTGCTCCCACAGTTCTTTCTTTGGATGTGGTTAGTGTTCTTTCTCATAAGTTCCTTTGGATTGTTCCTGGATCATTGCATTATTGCTAGTAGAGAAGTCCATTACTTTCAATTGTGCCACAGTGTATCAGCCTCTGTGTACAATATTCTCCTGGTTCTGCTCTTTTCACTCTGTATCAATTCATGGAGGTCGTTCCAGTTCACATGGGATTCCTCCAGTTCGTTATTCCTTTCAGCACAATAGTATTCCATCAGCAGCAGATAACACAATTTGTTCAGCCATTCCCCAATGGAGGGACACTCCTCATTTTCCAATTCTTTGCCACATCCCCTCCAACATTTATCCCTTTCCTTTGCTGCCATATTGGCCAGTCTGCTAGGTATGAGGTGGAACCTCAGTGGAAAACTCATTCTTAAATAAAAACAGACAAACAAAAATGTCCTCTACCAATGCTAATTGGCAACTTTTTTTCAACTTGCTGTCAGAGATTTTGAGGGTATTGAAACTTGCTCATGGTAAAAGAGCCAATATGTGTCTGAGGAAGGATTTGAACCAACTCTTCCTGATTACAATGCATTTTTATTTAATTCACCATACTACCCTTGCTCTTCTCTCTAAATTATTCCTACTAATAATCACCCAACCAAGCCAACCCAAGTTTTCCTCACTATATCACATACTCAGAGTCACAGAATTCCAGGCTCTTTTCCACATCATAGTGTATTTAAAGCATGTTGGTAGAGACAGAAAGGGAGGAAGTATGGAGAGAGGGAAAAAGAGATGAAGATTGGCTAACCCTCTTCACATAATCAACAGTTCACCACTACCATTAAGCTGTTTAAAGTTTTGAAGATGCATTTGTCCAGACCATTCCCTGTGATCTAGACCTCCAATTTGAGAAATATTAGTTGATGAATGTCTGTTCTCTCACTGTAGTCCCTTTATCAGTAAAAGAAATGATGAGAATTATAGTTTTTAATCTGCTGAAAGGAAGGAATGAAGGATCATGGGAGCAGAAGCCTGGGAACTTGGGAGCCTTGGGTCAGTCCAGAAGAGATTTTAAGGCAAGGTCACTATTACCCAAGACTAAATATTATCAAGGACAGTTGGCGCCTTGTTTGGCTTACTTACCCACTAATGGAACTACTTGCCTGGAAAGAATTTGCTGCCTCATTGGGATGAATGAGTTTGTCTTCTCTCTGTTTCCTTCCTCTCTGTTGCCTCTCTGGAATCACTCTGAGAGCTTGTTTATTGGTTGTCTTTCATTTTGTGATGAGTTTTTGTCTCCAGATGAAAATCAGCTTATTTTCATTGTATTTTGAGCAAGTATTTACTGTAAACTAGTGGACCATACTATGAGGGAAGAACAAAGAGAAGTATTTGGACAAGTAGCCACAAGCATAAGGAACTTAGAATGAAGTTTTCCATCTCTGGAGACAGAAAGGAACTTTGTCATCAAACCAAGGTAGTTCTTCTACTGAGTGGGTGACAAATACGTGGAGGCAGATTAGTTACATACTCAGTGCCACAGGACCAGGCTGATCTTGCTGATGGACAGTTATGGGGTAGGGCACAGTTAGGGGGACCCAATTTACTATAAAACCTTCCATCTTCCAGCTACTTGTACATCTAATTACCAGTGTAAAGGACAAGATGTTTATAGTGTACATCCCTTCTGCTCAGAGGTGTAAAATGAGTTTGGAAGGAGAATGAAGAGATAATTTGCTAGTTCACAGCCCTTCTCACAATTCACACAGAATTTTTAGTACTCTTTCCCCCTTCCTTGCTTTTAATCTGTCAGAGAAGGTGAGATCAGCTGGCATGGTACCATCATCACGTGGTGTGAGAACAGAGAACTACATCATACCTCTCAGAAACAGGAGGGACAATGTCTTTGCTCAAATAAGAGAAATTGAGTGAAGCTTTCTTTTTTCCTTCTCTCACCTCTCTAAAAGATTTCAGACCAGTGACAGCATTGTCTTGTCCCCAAGGTTCAAGATTATTTTCTTCCACAATGCCCAATCCTACTCTGTCTCCAATATGACTACTTCTGACAACACTGGATGTGGCATAGGGATAGCATTATCTTCT
>NC_058133.1:77270788-77293216 GCF_016433145.1 Gracilinanus agilis
CTCTATATATATATATATATATATATATATATATATATATATATATTAGATAGATAGATAGATATAGATATAGATATAGATACTTGAAGATTTATCAGGTTTCCCCTTAAGTGTCCTCTTATACAAACTAAATAAGCTCAGGTCCTCAGTCCTTCAACTGATCAAGTGAAATGATATAGGTTATCAATGATTCCCAAAATGGGCGCTACAGCTCCCTGGTGGGTGCTACAGCGATCCAGGGAAGTGGTGATGGCCACAGATGCATTTATTTTTCCTATTAATTGCTATTAAAATTTAAAAAATTAATTTCCAGGGGGCTAAGTAATATTTTTTCTGGAAAGGGGGCGATAGGCCAAAAAAGTTTGGGAACCACTGATATAGGTAAATGATTTGCATAAGACAAAAAAAGAACTTTGTAAACAAGGCACTATATTAATATTAGCCAGTACTATTTTTACTATTATTTTACATTCAAATTCAACTAACATTTATCGAATTTATTCTATGTAACTGGACACTGAAGATGAAGAAAAGAAAGCTTTCAAGTAGCTGACATTCAATTTGGGGTAAAATGAATTCACAAATAAATAAATACAAAGTATTAAAGAATAATTTCAAGAAGATGACTACTAATGGTTTGTGGAGGGGAAAAATCTCAAAAGGCCTAATTTAAGAGGTGGTGCCTGATTTGTGCATAGTGCAGTGAAAAGAATAAGATATATCATTTCTTTGAGACTCTTTTTCCTTATCTGTTAAATGGAGATAATAATGCTTGTACTATCTAATTTACAGGATTGTCACAAGGCAAATGCTTTATAAACCCTCAAGTACCACATAAATGTGAATTATTGTTTTTATTGTGTGTCTTCCCTTCTTAACTAGAAGAGGATCATCTTGGAGGTGACCCTGCCTTACACATCTGTGCATATTTTGTAGCAATTAGTTCAGAGAATCCTTCTGGTATTGTTTTTGTACCCCCCAAAGCTGCCAGTCTCATTATAGTAGGCCCTCAAATTATTGATTTTTGTTGTTGTTCATTCATTTCAGTCACACTCAACTCTTCATGATCCCATTTGGGATTATCTTGGCAAAGATTATAGAGTGAGTTGCCATTTCTACCTCTAGTTAATTTTACAGATGAGGAAATTATGGCAAACAGGATTAAATGACTTTCCTTGGGTCACACAACTAATAATTGTATGAGACTGGAGTTGAACTCATGACTCCAAGTCTGGCACTCTATCCACAGTACCACCTAGCTCCCCATTACTGAATTGCTTATTGATTAATTTCTTTGTCCTACAAGTTATAGAGTACCTTGGAAGAAGAAATGAACTTCTCTCAAAAAAGGGAGTGGTTTGATACCTTCCTACTAGTTGAACCAAATTTGGTGTACTTAAATCACTTACATATTGAATGCAAATTATTTCAAATTAGCTTCTTATAAGGGCTTTAAGAAGAAAGTGGGAGTGTGCTTGCTTCAAAAGGAAAAATTTCAAGCAGTAATTTAGTGGGTAGATGTTATAAGAATGTAGATTTCACCTAAACATGTAGACAAGCTCTCAAATGATTAGGCATGTCCTCAAAAATGGATTGGTTGTGGGCAGCTGGGTAGCTCAGTGGAGTGAGAGTCAGGCCTAGAGAGGGGAGGTCCTAGGTTCAAACCCGGCCTCAGCCACTTCCCAACTGTGTGACCCTGGGCAAGTCACTTGACCCCCATTGCCCACCCTTACCAATCTTCCACCTATGAGACAATACACCGAAGTATAAGGGTTTTAAAAAAATGGATTGGTTGGATTTATGAAGGAATGATGTCTCTGTCTCTGAAGTGTTTATGGAAAAAAGAGTAAATAACAATATGCCAGAGATATTGTAGAGAGGATGCCTGTAAAGGTTGGGAAATTCAACTGGGTGGACTCTAAGCATCTTAGGGGTTTTTTTAACCCCTTAAAAAGAGTAGTATGTGTGCATCCTTATTAGAAGGAATTTTAATTTCATTTGTATATGAATACATCAATGATATGATTGAAAACTACCTCCCCTGGGATAGATCAAAATTCATCTATAACTTAATACATAAGCCTTCAGCAGTTGCCTGAAGCTCACAGAAGTTAAAAGGGTTTTCTGTGGCCCCAGAGATGGTAAGTTTCAGAAGCTTACTTTGAATCTAGGTCTCCATGATTCCAAGTTCTATACTCTATCCACAGCGTCACATTGTTTTATACCTAGATCTTATGAAGGTCAGATAAAGTGTATCATGGTCAATGGATATGAGATTCAATTGGGCTATGAACCTAAGAATTGCCACACTGTTCTGTTGTATTTAGTTTGCTTTTCTTTCCCTGACCAAGGCCCCCAAAAGACATTTTTGCGGAAGAATATGCCAACTGCTTCTGGGAAGCTGACTTTGGAAGGTAACAGATGTCTCCCAAGAAACCCTAACTTTCTTAATTCAAGGTGACTCTTAAAAATGTGACTGGATGCTTAATGGCCTCGCATCTCGTCCAGCCAGCCCCCTTCCCCATGATCCTGGCAACTTTTGTGGCCAAGGTACTGGTAGTTTCCATCAGCCACCAACTATCTGCCACCTATTGAGTAAACAAGTCAACCCCAAGAGAGAGACATGTGGCAGATTATGCCAAGTGGGTCAAACCACCACCATCCAACTGCCACTAATGGCCAGGTAATTCAACCCCTGTCTTCACAAGTACCATTTGTAATGCAGCCTTAGAAAAGAAAGCTCTCATCAACAAAGTCCTTGGTATTGTCAGTTGGTTCACATTAAAAACAAGTATACAGTAGAAATGATAATAAAGGAGAAGCATTACCATTTGCTTTGCCATTACACCTTAAGGACTTTTCATCTAACTTGCACCTGAGACACCTCCTATGTTGTTGCTTCATTAGAAGGGGAGCTCCTTGATCAAGGTGCTGTTTCTGTTTTTCTGCTTGTTTCCTCAATACTTTCTGTATAGTAAACAATAAATGCTTTTTCATCCATTCCTTAGAATCAGTCAACCTTTGAAAAAAAAATTGCTCCTTTATTATATACCAAGTCTTCTTTGATGTTAGAAAAAGCAAATAGTAACATGTGGAATTCTCCAAAAATAATTTTAAAGTAAACAAACAGAAAAACAAAAGTCTAATTTTTTTTTTTGTGGTTCCTGGTATAAAGTAGACTGGGTGTTTTCAGGTACATTTTTCAAGTTTTAGAAATAGTAACTGTTTTTTAAAGCAATCTAAATGTTCTAATTTTATTTTTCTATGAACTATTGTATTTGAACCCAGATGGGTAAGTTTCAAACTTAAGGCATTTTGGAATCTGAAGAAATGTAATAAGGACATTCCCTTCACTTTGCAAGAGTAATTTCACACACTCAAGTTCTCATTGTCAAAATGAACAACAAACTTATAATTTTCTACAATGAATTCCAAAGTAAATACAACCATTTTAGCATATTTAAACTAAGATTTTCTTTTAAAGTAGTATCAACACAATAAAGTACATTTATCCAATAAAATCCAATAAAAACAATAAGTTGCTTGCTTATTCTGATGTAGAACCCACAATTTTTAGACACAAAAACTGTAAACTTTTGATTGCATTCAAAATGCAATCTTTTTTAACGATTTATGTTATTTGTGATTTTTGGCATTTGGAGCTGTCAACAAAAGATTTATATTATTGCAAAATCTTTTACTTAACATTATTAATTAAAGGCAAAAGAGTTTAGTGTTCTTCATCTTACATCAGCTACCAGGAAGAAAAGAAAGGCTTCCTGAAATGCACAGTCTGTGTGAATGAATTGTTCAGATGGACAAACCGGTTTTGATTCCCAGACTTCCTTCTTTCGACAACCATACACAGCATTTGTACTAGCTGAAGAGGACTCTTTCCATCTCTTAATGCTTGAGTAAGGTTTAAAATCTGGCCTCTCATTACAGACATCTGATTTTCAAAAACGGTCTTGTCGAATCCTTTATCAATCTTAAAAAGTTCATAAAGATCTTCACATAAATCTTGTACGAAGTTCATATCAGAGACACGTGGGAGAATTAATGATTTAGTTTCTTCAGAAAAAGGAACTTTTGCTTGAGGGAGCCAGGCCCAATGAAAAGGATATGCTCTCCATTCATCAGGATGTTTAAAAGGAAATGCTAGACCATTATCAATTGCAGCAATTTTAATAAGAGGTTCTTCACTAGAAACACTAGAATCTGTTTCCTGATAGGAAATTTTACTCCCAGCACTCTGGTCTACATACCGGACTAACCAGTTATCATTTCCCCTGTCAGTATTTCTGATGATGTAATCCAAGGCAACTAATCTCTCAAACTGTGACTGAAGCTGTTTTCTAATATTCTCAGGTAAAGGATCAGCTTCAAATTTCCTGAGCCAATAATCAGCTTCCTTATAACCTTCAACAAACATCTGAAAGGAGCCCACCTTGGGAGGCAGTCTGATTCGATGGAATTTTTTGCCCACTATTGGGATTTTTTGTAGAGTATATTTTTTGCCTCGGAATTTTGCACGGTCTAATGCACTGTAGTTAAATGTTGCACTCACGAGGTAGACCACCTTCGTTTTAGGTACAATTCCCAAACGCAGCTTTTTATCTACAAGATAGGCACCAGCCTCAGAGAGGTAGCCTTGATTAGGAACGAGGCAACCTCTGCCAAAACAGCAAGGGCAGCAGACCTTTTGAAAATGTTTGGGCCATTTTGGATTTAGTTGACTATAAGGCTCTTCAGATTTTGGCTTAAACACACCAATAATTTCCCCCTCGAGACTCTTGACAAAATAACTCCCACTCGAACCCTGAGAGATTCTTTCTGGGAGAACTCCACAATCTATTGCTCGTAGAGCTCTCTGTATTAGATGGGAAAATTCGGAATCCTCCATGGTCGAGCTCCACTCTGTACTACTTCCACCTAATGAAGAGAGGAAGCGTTGGCTGATGCAGGACTGAGCTTCCCGGACCACTGACTGGATCAGGAACTGCTCTTCTGGCTTGACCCTGTCGGACAAGGTCTCTTCGTTCCCTGGAGGTTCTCCGCTACCGCTGTCTTCTTCTCCCTCCGGTTTCTGGAAGACTCTCACAGCTCTGCCGGGCGAGACCCAGCAGTCTTTAGGCAGCAGCAGTTCCTGTTCCTGTTCCTGGTCCTGTTGCTGGTCCAGTCCCCTGGTGGCTCCCTCTGGCCCCCACGCCTCGGCTGCCTCCATGGCCACCTCTTCCGTGAATCTCTGGACCAAGCAGCTTACGGGGCTCACGGGAGGGGACTGCTCCTGTCTGGGCATAGCGACGCGCTGCGCGGTGGGCTCCCTCTCTTTGTGTCCTCATAAAGTCTGTAGCCCTGACTGGGATCTAAATCTGGAAGGTGGGTGTAACTGCCCAGTTACCCAGAAGGCAGGACTGGAACATTCTACTACAGCAAACCCTACATCATTCACAAAGTTCTCTTTCATCAAATTTAGAGGGAAACTTTTTTCATTGATATCTTTGACCTGAAGAATGATGGTATTTCAGAAGAGTCCATGTAGAGCAGCATCTTAGTTGTTGAAACACCTTGTGACCAAAATATCTTCCATCTTGAAACCCCTCCAGACATCATCTGACTATGAGCCCTGTGATTTAGGGGATTTGTGTGGCCCCTGGGCTACTGATCAAAGTCTACTCCATAATCATGAGAACTAGGGAAACACAGACTACAAATTGATTTTGTCAGACTTTTCTTTGGTCTTCAGCCATTCTAATGCTACTCTGCCTTATGAAGATAGTGATTCCATATTCATTCTTTGTTTGTCCTTTAGTATGTTCCCCAAACCAGAGAGGGGGTTCCTTTGGCTTGTCTCACTTGGCTGATACTTTCTTCAGGAAGATCTTAGCCCTTCTTGATTTTTTATTTCTGATAGTATTCCTGTACACCCAAAGGCAACCTTGTGCTAGCCCCTTTCTCTGCCCCTAACTTATCACTGGTTTCTTGGCATCTTTCTTTGTTGGTGCCCTAGTCTCCAAACCTAAATCTACAACCTCTGAATGAGTTTGAGTGTGGGAGACTGGAAGGGCAAGACATGGAAGGTAAGGAAGTGGTTTGAGGAGGGGTGCAGACATATTGACCTATTATTGAAAGTAACCAAAGCAACTTCCTGTGCAGCCAGCTTGGAGCAATTTTCAGAACTTTTCAGTCTGAGGTTGGCATGAAGATGACCCATTAAGCAAAATCTTAAGGTTTTAAGTTTTTTGCTAGTATTTCTAGAAAAGGATACACAAGGACCTGAGAGAGGTAGAATGCTATTTCTGACCTGAATCAGCCACCAAATCATCAGCTATGTCATCTCTCTGGTTTTTCCAGTTCAGGTGGTCTAATTCCAATCCTATGATCATAATGTTTGCCTTATTCCCCCAAAACTTCATACCTTTAGATGCAAGAAGTACTTTCTTGGCATCTCTATCCCATTTGCTTTCAGGACCTGCACTGATTTTGCCCTTTGCAAGCAGGAACATGTGCCAAGATTTTTCTCAATAATCTGGAGTCCTAAGAATCCCTCTCCCCAAATAGCCCTTTGAACTATGATTTATGCTGATTCTAAAAAGTCTTTGCCCAATGTAGAAGCTGTTTTTGTAGTAGATCATCTTCTCAACTTTGTAGCATTATAGTATTGTAGGGAAATTCTATTTATGAAAGAATTTAGAGGGTTCATGTGACTCCTTTCACCATGCTCTTCTTCTCTGGGTCAACACTATTGGCATGCCAGAGTGCCTGGCAGATTCCCCCATATGCTGCTGTGTCACAAGCACTAGAGAATCCCCTTGGTGTGACCCATGTGAATATTTTGAAAGAATACCCAACCCAGGAGAGAGCTCTATAGACTGAACTAGAAGTGCTTCTGTTCCACTAGATACATGGACACCCCAAATCACCTCTTGCCTCTTCCTTTCTTTCCTGTTATCTGAGTAAGGGGACTGTGTCCATGGGCCATGGGGGAATCTTGTCTCCTGCCTGTGATGCCATCAGCTTCTCTCTTGTGTCAGAGTCACTACTTTGTCCTTACCTACCAATGCCCCCCAAGGCTTCTCCATTGATAATATCCACAATCTGGCCCTAGGCCTGGAGTAGGAGCAGGGAGAAGGAGAGACAAGCACATAGAGACAGATAGATGGACCTTTGGCTGACATCTTCCATGGAAACCCCCTCCTCTTCCAAGGATTGGTGGGAATTACTAGAGTGACTATATTTGCATTCTGGAAAGATCATGGACTCTCTGAGACAGGTCAGTCATTCAGGCAGGATCTTCTAGAATCAGAAAGTGGTGTATGTTTTCAGCCAGACCTTTCATTTTGATCCAGCTTCTTCTGTGTCTTAGCTTTGTGTACTCAAAATCCTATGGGAACAAGATTGGATCCCACTTTGAGTCTACACATGAAGCTTGGTTCATCAAAATCTGCCATTTCCATCTCTAACCAGGTGAAGAGTTAAAAAACCAACAGAAAGAGGCCATCCACCCAAGATGATCAATAGAGGAGTCTCTGGCCCCTTTTGCAATGGCCAAAGCTTCCCTCTACTCTCCATAGTATCTCAAAGGTAGCTTCTGGTAGTTTAGGATAGATATCTGGGGGCCCCTAAACTTTTCTTCCTGCCATGCAGGGCCAGCAATCCACACTATATCTAGGGTCTACAAAACCTCTCTTTGAACAATCTCAGGGTAGAAGTGGGTCATTATTTCAAGGGTCAAGGAAGAGGTGCATGCACATCTGGCACCTTCTGCCTCACAACTGTCTATGTCAGATCTTAGCTGTCGCCAACCTTTTCCCTATCAAGAGAAGAATCACAGGCTCTGAGATCAGTATTGGCCAAGGAACTGTAGCTGGAGTTCATTGTTATTAGATGCTTATTTATCTCCTTCTAAGGTATCTTCCTACTACAGATCACTAGGGGAGACGAGTGAAAGAAACAAATTGTGTTCCAGGCAAGTTCTTTACCTTCCATCCAGAAACCAGCCCTGACTAACCAGCTCAGAAACATTAGCTGCTTTTCCCTTTTTCTGAAGATGTTTATTTTTCTCTATGACTTTTCAACAAATCTGGTTTATCTCACCTCTCCACACATCCACAAATCCCAAATGTGCTTAAACGCCCTTTGGTATTTATAAGCTACAGCTGGGTAATTCTAGGCTGGACACAAGGCAAGACAGACCATGTGTATAGACTTAACAAATGATATTCATATATACATCGATTTGAAGAGAAAAAATGTATTTCTTTAGGTTTCGACACTGTGTAACAAATATAATGCAAAAATAAAGACCTGTTGAAAAGTTTTAAAAAAGAGACTCTGGTTTGTAAATTTTTATTTTTTTATTTTTCACACAGTATTTACTTGCTCATAGTCTGGTTTCCTTTATGTTGGGTGGCCTCATAAAAATGTGTTTGGTTGGCATAGGTAGATGTCAAAGCCAAATAGTTGTGATATCTGCTACCCAACCCACCCCCCACCAGTCAACTGACACGGTGGATAGAGAGAGGGCCCTGGAGTCAGGAGACCTTAGTTCAAATTCAATCTCAGTCACTTATTTGCCTGGTAACTCTGGGCAAGTCACTTAGCCCTTGTCAGCCTTAGAGTCCTCATCAGTAGAACAGGAATAGCACCTACCTCCAAGGGTCATTGCTAAGGAAGACAATTAAACAATTAAAAGGATATTTGTAAGGCTTTGTAAATCTTAAGGTACTATATAAATGCTATAATCATCACCATCATCATCATTGTTGTTGAACTGGCTGATCCAAAATGGTTTCCCTTTTCACTCTCATCTGATGTCTACGTGTGCCCCTCTCAAAGCTGTGTTCTCACTTGAAAGGTACAACTCTACCTGATAGAAAACTATCAAGATTATATAAGCAGTTGTATTCCCGCATTGGAAGGTAGTTACGCACAGAATTTAAAATACTTATAGAAGCTGAAAGGAAGGCACACTGTAACAGAAGAAAAGACAGAACCTGGATGTTCTCACTTTCTAAAGATGTTAATGACCCCTCATAGATGGATTCCATTTAAAGACACAAACTCTTCATTGTTCCTTAGGAACAGAAAAGTGTTCTTTTCAATTCCATTCTCAGCATAACCTAAAATATTTTAGTTATACTGTTGTGATGACAATCTTCTTTCCTCCAGCAACTCAACATTTTATTTATTCCCAATGAAAATATACTTAAATCCAAGGGCTTTGTTTGTGCTTGAGTATCTCTATCAACTAGATTTGGATAACAATTAAGCTGTTCCTACAGAGAGGCTCTAATTCTTCTTAATTATTAAAATTACTTGCACTTCATTGTGCCCCAAATAGGTGGCATGGGGTGAGATATGACTCAGAAGTATTAGACGGGATTTTGGTTTAATGACTCCCAAAGGTGAAAAGCATTCTGTTTTCTCTAACGAATAGCTCCAATTCATCATGGAACTATTCAGACTTTCAATGTTTGATAACAATTTATTGTTGCTACTTAATCGAACAGCATAATTGCAGGTTCGCCTTATGTGTGTATGTAGGGGATTACCCATTCAGTGCTTTTTAAAAAATTATACTTGCATATATCATCATAGATGATAGACAATATACTCGGCATTTTAAACTCACCTTTATAGCTTAGGAGTCAGAACTAAGAAGGACTGGCTAATATTGGTTATTTATGTCTGTATGTACATATGTGACTGGTTAAATGAATGAAATGGTATGAATTAATCATTTGCATGAAAGAGTTCGTTCTTGGTTTTTCTACCTTCTCCATATCTGTGACCAAACATCTTTCCTTGTGTCTGGAAAAATTCCCCTGTGGCAATTAAATGGCATAATAGATGGAATAGTCTAGAAGTTCAGATCCCATGATGCTGGGCAAGTCACTTAAGCTCTTTGTTTGTCTCAGATTTCTCAACTGTAAAATGGGGATAGTAATCACCCTTACGTCCCAGGGTTGTTGTGAGGATCAAATGAAATAATGTACATAAAGGGCTTAGCATAGTGCCTGGAACATGGTAGGTGCTTTTTAAATGCTTGTTTTCTTCTTTCCTTCTTCCCTTCCTTGTTTATTTTCAGCTTCTCCTCCACCTTTCTTCTCTCCTGCCAAAATGTAATCTAATGATGTTGGGATTTATTGTTTTTGCCCTTTTTCTCTTGTATAGAGATGAATCTATCAGTGTATCTAAAAATTCCATTCAGTCAGTTGCCATACTTGCTAATATTCAATGTCTCAGAGGCTCTGCCACCTTCTAGTTGTATGATTGTGAACATTTCTTAATTTCTCTGGGCTTCATCTGCACTAGATATCTTCTAAGTCCCTTCTGCCTCTGATGCTTAAATGAATCTGTGATTAGATTTATCTGGAATAGCAGACAAATTTGATCAAACTTTTTGGGAATTGCAACAACCAGGTCCTCTTTCAGCACCTTGGGGATTAAGCACATTTACCAAGAGGTCTCTAGTCCACGGATTACTTCATGACAATGTTATAGTTATGATCCTGACAATGAAAGGAATGGATTCCCTCGGGAGATAGTGGGGTTCTCCTTCCCTGGAGGTCTTTAAGTGAAGACTGGATGACCAGTTCATCAGGGGTGTTAAAGAAGGAATTGTCAAGCAGGTACAGAATTACTCCTGATTTCTCTTCCAACTTTGAGGTTCTGGGATCCAAGGATTCTGTAGTTATCTTTAATGTCTGTCATTGGGATATTGCCATGTCAGGACATTGCCACATCAGTTGTGTCAACTGACTTTGCTTTCCTATCCGTCCCATAGCACTTAGATAGTTGAAGTGAGTGATATGAACATTGATTATGGATATTTTCCAATATATGATTTACCTAGTGCCTTTGGCTACTTGCTTAGTTAATGATCCTAATGATCATTATGAACTTGGGCCCCCGTATGGGCCAATTAGCTTTGCTCTCTTCTACAGCCATAAATTGTTTCTGCCCTTGGATAGCATTCTCATAAGCACATAGCTTGGTCAGGAGAGGGACCAACTGAGAGAATAAGTGGGTGTATGAATGCAAATCCCTCGCCACTACTAGAAAAAAACAACTTAAAGCCCATGTATTTGTGTTAGTTGGTTCTTATAATGTGGGATTTCCCCCTTGAGCAATTCTCACTCCTTGCCAGCTCTCAGAAGCATAGTTTGGGTAAGATTCTTATAATGTTGCAATCACGGGGCACCATTAAGCCACATACTAGAACATCTTGATGTTTGTCCTGCCAAGCACTTATCAAATATCTTCCTAATGTGTTTCTATCTCTTGACCATATTTTTATAGCTACTGATCATTTTTACTCAATCTTGAGGGTGAGAATACTGTCCCTTCTCTTTATCTGCTATGATTGGGCTGTAGAAGTAGATATAATTTAGAGCTATACTCAGATGGGAACCTACTTGTCCTAGTCTAAGGTTAGTTCTTAGGATTGAAGGCAAATCCTATTCATCTAATTAATTCAGGCAACTTCCTTAACTCTTTCCTGCTACACAGACATAGAATGAATGAATAACATACTTATTACATGCTAGTCGTTGTGCTTAGCACTGGAAATATAACTCATAAATGGGAAGTAAAAATGAGTTATTTGGCATGTTTTGGAAATAGCCACAGTAGGAACAAGGAGACATACTTCTGGACAAGATAAGCCAAAAGAGCATAAGGTGGTTCCAGGGACAGAGCACAAGATTCTGGGGGTTAGGTGATGAAGAGAGGGAGAATAATAGCTAGAGTCCAGGTAACATGTGTAAGAAATGGCTGGGATAAAGGATCAATAGAGATCCATTCTCTCCCAGGAATACATTGTTAAGACACCACTACTCAGACCAGAAATGATGGCATCAGAGAAATACAAACTCACAATATTAGACACTAGGAACTGGAATCTCCAAAAAGAGTGTTGGTTTTTCCTTGGGTTACATTATCCTGTGAACAAAACTCAACAGAATTTCATATGATGATAACCAGCTTCACTTAACCAGAAGCAAGTTGCCAGAATTTAATCACCAGTGTTAGACCCATGCTCACTGTTGAGTGTTACAGGAGGCTACTTAAGCCTAATTTCCTAATGGGAGAGGTTGAAGAGAGGAAAAGAATGATCAGCTTATGAGACCCTATCCCATCTGAGAAGCTACAGATGTTTTTTGTTCTTCATCTGCCTTTGCTCCTTTACATTTTCTTTGATTGAGACTATTTGACAGCTGCATACACCGAGCATCCTTGAGTGGTGGCCTTAGATTTTATTGAGTGTATGTGACTTTTTTAAACCACCTGTCAAACATCTGTCTTCTATGTCAGCCCTTCATAGCTGACACAGAGTGAACATGACACAGTTTTCAATCTTGGGGAACATAATGCTCTTTTCCAGCTGAGCCTTTGAAGCTTGAGTGTCAGAATTTACATTAGTAATGGGGGCACCACAGATGGTGATGCTGATTGTTCCATTTTCATCCTTTTATCATTCTCAGTCCTTTGATTTATATCTCTCTTACAGAGTTCATTGCTACAGGTGATGGAGGATCCCTGGACAAAGCATACAAAGTACTTACACAGTGATATTGAGAGAAATTTTAATTCACAAAGAGATCAGAGATCTTGTTCTCACAAGTGCCTTTCTAGTTAAATAAACCTTGTTCTCCTAGCTTTCTTGGTACCAAGAGTCTGCTCAGAAATGAAAGATGGCACGTGTAACTGACAATTATTTCTTGGTCCTGATTTTTGTTTTTGTTCAGAAAACTGAGAAATATGTGATCAATTGAAATACCATTATTATTACAAAATTATTTTTGTTCTAGTGACATGACATTGATTTTTTAAAATCCAGTTTATTTGGAGCTCAAATGCATCTACCCTAAATTCTATAATACACAAAGACTTTGTAAGAGTGATGGGGAGAATGATATTGTTTTCATCTGAGCAAGTGAAGACACTGAGATTTGAAGAAAACAAATGATTTGGCCTGTGGTAACATTATGAATGCCCAATGATGGTAGACTGAGTCAGTCTCCTCATTTACAGTCCAGTATTTCACTAGCTCTATTAAACTTGAATGTGTCTCTACTGGGAGAAAGAAATGGAAGAAAAACATGAAGTGAGAGAAGAAGGGAAGGAAGGAGACAAGTGGGTCATTGGTAGGAATTGGGTATTTATTCCCATTGTAAAGTGATTTTTAAAAAAAGCCCACCTTGTGTACTGGTATAGTTTTCCTCATACAATGCTGGAGAAATTTCTTTTTGGGTTAATACTTTGAAAACAAATTCAGCCACAAGTCTACCTAAATCTCTCAGAGATATTTTGTTAGGAAAAAATGACCATTCTGTTAGACTGACACAGGTATAACAATCCTAAAGAATTCCAAATGAGTGTGCAACAAAGGATGGAATATTATTCTAGCTAAAGAAGGAGATGTGTGTGTGTGTGTGTGTGTGTATGTATGTAGAAAATTGGGAAGAGGCTGGTAAATGTGTACTAAGATGTTAAACAATGTTCATCGTCAGATTTTCAAGTTCCTTTTAGTGCTTCTTTCAAAATGCAAGAGTAGTTATGGTTACTTTACTTTAGAAAAAAGAGGGCTCAGCAAAGGGCCATAAAACTATGCATACTCTTTGATTTGGCAATACCACTACTATATCTATAATCCAAAGAGATGAGAGGGGAAAAGGACCTACTTGTGCACAAAAATCATTTTTAGCAGATCTTTTTGTTGTAGCAAAGAATTGAAAACAGTCGTAATGCCCATTAATTGGGGAATGGATGAAGAATTTTTGATGTATGGTAGTAATGGGACTCTATTGCACCCTAAGAAATGATGAACAGGATGAGTTTGGAAGAATCTGGAAATATTTGTATGAACCGATGCAAAGGGAAATGAGCAGAACCAGGGGAACAGTGTAAACAGTAACAGAAATATTGTATGATGATCAGTGAAGGACTAAACTATTATCAACAAAACAAGGTTCCAAGATAACCTCAAGGGACTTGAACTAAAAAAACGATATCCACAGTCAAAGAAGGATGTTGGATTCTGATTGCAAATTAAAGCATGCCATCTTTCACTTTATTTCCTTCATGAAGTTTTTAACCTAATTTTCATCTTAAAATCAATGCTGTGAATTGGTTCCAACTCAAAAGAACAGTAATGGCTAAGCAACTGGGGTTAAGTGACTTGCCCAGGGGTCACACTAGAAAACTAGAAAGTATCTGAGGACAGATTTGAACCCAGGATCTCTACCTGACTCACAAACCATTCAGCCACCCAGATGTTCCTTCCACACACACTTCATGAACTTTTTTTTAAATTGTATGCATGATATGTCTTCAGCCATGGTATAGGGAATATGGAAATAGGTATTGTTTGAAAGCATTGGTATCATCTATATATGACTATTTAATACTTTGAGGAGTGGGGGAGGGAGGACGGAGAGAAAGGAGAAAATCTGAATTGTAAAATGTCAGAAAACAATTATCAATAAATTTTTCTATGTGTAATTGAAAAAAAAATTGAAAAAAAATTTCTATGTGTTAATTAAAAAAAAAAAAGAAAGAAAAAAAGAGAGTTCAGAAATGAGCCGGACCAAAAGAACATTATATATGGCAACAGAAGTATTTTTTGAAGAACAACTGTGAATGTCTACTTCCAGAAAAAGAACTGATAAATTAAAAAAAAACATGCACAGCATAATTTTATATATGTATCTAGGCATGTGTGTATATTTATTTTTGGTCAAATGATGCCTTCTCTAGTGCAGGAAGGGGATTGAGATATTTAATGTAACAAATAATCAAATAAGTAAATTTAGACTAAAAAAAATGAGACAGCCTTCATCATGATATCTTGTTTCTATCACAACAGAACTTTTTTTTAATGGATATTTTATGGCTTTTTTATGGTATAGTGGAAAGATTAGTGGCTTTAGAATCTGGGGCCTGAGTCAAATCTTACTTCTGCTAACCCACCTGTGAACTTGGCAAGTCATTTGACCTTTATGGACCTCAGTTTCACCATCTATAAAATGAGATGGTTGGACTAGATGGCCCCTGAGAGTCCTTCCTAGGTCTCCACCATTCTATATTTATTTGCTTATATTCCCTGACTTTGTCTTCTCTTGGCAAACTGCCTCATTTAATCCAACTCATATTTTGGCTCCAGTCTCTTTGCTTGAATTTACTTTTTTTCCAGAACTCTCTCTACCTCCTGGGTCTGATGTCTCTTGGCTAATGACCCCTCACTTCTTACTATGCATCTACATGTCATAAAATCTTCAGTTTCAGTTTTAGGATCATACAGGTTTAGAGGTAGGAGGAACATTCATACCTACTTAGTCCCAACATTGAATTTTATAGAATGGAGGCCAAAGGGAGACTGTGACACAGAGAATATATTTCATAGGCATAAAGCTTCAACACCATGATTTGAACCCAAATCTGATTCCTCTGACTACAGAGCCAGTGTTGTTTTTTTTTTCTTCCCAACTGATTCACTCTGAGTATTTCAGAAATCTCAGAAAACATAGGAGCCCACATTTGCTCCTGTTAGTCAAGTCAAAAACTCATGGAAAGGCAGTCATTATGTTTTTGTCCTCACTCTCTTTATAGATGCCCAGATTATTTCTTGGGTAGACACAATCTGGCCTAAACTTTTTTTAGCCAACTTTTATAACTTATTCTTTTCCTTTCTCTCCCTTACTTGATGACCAATTTGGTATTGAATCATGCCTTAATTGGATAGATTCTTGTCAATGATCCACCACCCCATATCCACTTTTATTTTGCTGGTCACTGAGCCATGGAACTGTGTGTGTTCTTGGATTTCCCTAGTCTTTATCTACACAAAGGCACCAAAATCTTGTCTTCCACAGGAAGTCTTCCCTAACCCCTCTTAATTCCAGTGCTTTCCCTCTTTTAATTATTTCCTATTCTGAATGTAGTTTGCTTTTATAAACAATTATCCCTTCCACATAGTGGAGATGAGGGGTGATCTGTTTAAAATTTTTAACCCCAATAAAAAAAAATAAAATGGAAGCGAGGAAAACAGAGGACATACTCTTTGGGTCCTTCAGTTTAAGCTTGTGACATATCTTAAGCAATAAAAACTCATACCATGTTTTTGTAGTGATTTTATTATGCTTTTGTTTGGTTTATATAAAGTATGTAAATGACAAAAAATGGAAAAAAAAATTTCAACCCTCCCTTCATACTAGAAGAGTCTGATTTTTTCTTTTTCTTTTATAGGATGTTTAGAGTACCTTATTGTAAATTTTGGACTAAGTATGCATTTCTGAATCTCTAAATTTTTTCTGTGACATCTCCCGGCCTTTATGTGTAGTCTTCAGCTTCTGCAAAACTCCCCCCCCCAAAAAAAATCCCATTTAATTTCTTAGGCCAATTGGTTATATATCAAAACTGTGATGGGAAAGTCAAGAAGATATGAAGGGAATAGCTATATTTGTTTCATATTCTCTCCCATTAGATTTTAAGTTCCTTGGAGGCAGGGACTGTCTTTTGTCTCTTTTAGTATTCCCAACACTTAGCCCAGTGCTTGACACATAGGCGTTTTTAAAATGTTTTTTGAATGAATTGAATGAACAAATGAAAGGGACATTTCCAGTGCCCCTCTGTCAACTCTAAAGGATACAACTCAAATAGCTGAACATACTTATAAGGAATACCCACAGTCCTAGATCACAAGCATTCTATCACGAGTACTCTATTAGGCCAAATATTTGGACTCCAGGGAGGTGTTTTGTGAAAGGAAATGGTGAATCTCTGGATTTTCTTGTGACCCCCATACTTAAACTCTCTGTGAAAAAGAAATTGCAGACTGGAATACTTTATAATTTGTCCACTTATTTTATACAAAGTTTTATGCATTCCTTGCTTCTTTGTGGTTTTGGACTTTTAGCATTTCCATCCTTGCTTCTCACCACCCTATCTTCTCCAGATTTTTTTTTCTTTTCCCAGTATACCCCTTCTCTAACCAACCTGGTATTGTTTCCATTCTTAGGATTTGGTGTTTCTGACTCCTTGTTTTGCTCTCCCACTTACTTTCTACTTTATGTCCAACAGACCATGCAGATTTCAATAAGAACATCTGTTTAGACCTGGCTACTGCTTGCCATTAGCCCTTTATCTCCTGCCAAGCATCATCAAGGCTTGACAGTCAGTCTAGAACTGATATCTCCAGGGGCCATTGTCTTCCTACTCATCTGTCCTCTTGTCTGTCTGAGATTGTTTGGTCATGGATCTCCTTGAAAATGGAGCAATGACCTCTCTCCCCTCCATCTCTTTTCTACCACGGCTGAGTCCATGGTTGCTATGGGAATTAATGATGGTAACAAGGACTGTGAGTGCTCTCCAGCAGAAAGAAACCAAAGGGGAAGATAGGAACTAAACAGCGATGATCTTTAAAACTCATATCTACTTCAACCCATTGGTATTCTCCTTCTCTAGCTTAATACCTTGTTGCTCGCCCATTATTAAATGCTTGATTTCTGATCATAGAGAATAGAGTATATTCCTTCTACACACATGTGGTCCTTAAGCACATAAAGTTATAGGATCTCAGCTCTAAAGCCAAAATGTATGTCAGGAGAAATCCAGTACCTCTCCCCATTTCCTAATTTTATAGATGAGGAAACTGAGGCCCAAGAAAGGTTAAGTGTCTTGTCTAAAATTACAATCAATTAATTGATAAACATTTATGAAGCACCTATTATGTGCCAGGCACTATGCTAAGCACTGGGGATACAAAGAAGATAAAAGATTGTTCTTGTCTTTAAGATAATAAGTGTTAGTCAGGATTTGAAGCCAGGTCCTCTGACTTTAAAACTAATGCTTTTTTTCCCCTTTTGAACCATGTAGCTCACCCAGATATCCCCATATAGCACTGTTTTATTTGGAACATATTTTAACAAAAATGGAAAAAATACAACATAAGATCCAAATACAATATTTTTTTAGCTTACTGATCCATGACAATGTTGAGGTCTGATTTTTTTTAACTTATCTCTAAGTCTGCCCACTTGGGGATAGCCAGCTGGGAAGTCGGGAGAAAATGCTGCTATGAGAACAACATGTCTAAGGTTCCTGGAAAAGTATAACAAAACCTAGCAAAGCAAGCCTGTTTTAGCATCACTAGAAACACCAAGAAGACACAATTAGCTGTAAAGAGTAATTCACATCGGTCCATCTTGTCCTCTTTAGAATTGCAGGATGCTTTGAGCTCCTGGGTTGCACTTACTCCATCTCCTCTAGGAGTCTCAAGCACAGTCCCACTCACATCCCTCCAAGCAGACATATCAGAGGATGTTGACAGACAAGGGAAGCATCCCACAGTCTCTGGAGCCACATCCATCCACCAGGTTTGTTTTACAGAAAAGAGGCTCACAGAATTGGAATGACGTGCCTGGGAATAGCATAAATAATAAGTAAAGTAAGAGATCCAGTTTTCAAACTCAAATTCATTGAGTCAGATGGTAGAGCCTCTTCTTCAACCCTGTCCTTTCTCCAGCCATGTGCTGTGATCATTGTTAAACACATGAAATACACCATTAAAACTGTAGCTTTTAGTACCTCATAGAATCCAGAAAGGAAGGAACGATATGCATCAGTGAATTGACTCTTCATCTCTCACTTGGTCCAGAACTCAGAAACCCCTGACTTTGATCTCTTTTTCCCCCCTTTTTTTTCATTTAAAGCCACTATGCCAAGAGATCAGAGTACAGCCCCTTCATTTTATAGCTGAAGTAATCAGAGCCTGGAGAGCTTAAATAATTAAATAATCAAATAATTAAATAATTAAATAATTTTCCCAATATCACGTAAATAGTTGGTGTCAAACCTCATACTAGAAGTCTCCTAAGAACTTGGTCAGATCTTTCTAATGACATTTATCTTCTTGAGAAGGAGGATACTATGGGAAAGGTGCAGGGGCAGGGGATTCTTTCAAAGTCTAAACCACCACATATGAAATACAGGCAACAAAGACAGCGATAGTTTTGGCATTTCATGACTTCTCTGAAAATAATGTATAGCCCAAGTATTATATATAGATATAAATTTGCATTCTGCTCTACCTTTTATGGGGTAGCTTCTATGATTATGGTATTCTTTTCAAATTTCTCCTCTTGTTCTCTTTCCCAATCTCGCCCGCCCTTCCCCATAGATATTTTGCTCCCAATTGATTTTTTCTGGTTGTCTCTGTTATTTATGTCTTTATGACTGTAAACAGTTTAATACAAAGGAACATTTAAAAAATGAAACAAAGAGTCTTTCCAAATTGATTTCCAAATCAAATCTCACCCTCAGTAATTTGATTTGAAGGAAATGGAGAGCAAAGCATTCTAAGAGGACAGCCTTTTTGATAGATCATAATTACTCACACGTGTGCCTAACCCTCCCCGTTTGGAGCTCCCAGTTAAAAACTTAATTGAGTGAACAAGCTGTTGTCATTGTCGATGGATGCCCATGTCCTCGGTCTTTGGATCCCTGCTGCCAACCACCCACCAAGGAAGTGCCCAGAAATCTCTTTGCTCAGCAGTAACAACCAACAAGTATTTCTTGACTGCCTCCTTCAGGCAGTTCACTGTGCTCTGTGCTGTTGGGCATACAATGATGTTCCTGTGCCTTTCCTGGCCTCAGGGAGTATGTAATTAAGTAGAAGAAGCATTTCTAATGTATGTGAAATAATTAGAGGGTAATATTAGACTGAGCTGTGATTAAGTGGTAAACCATGCTTTTTAGGCAAAGCTTGATGAGAAAGGAGAGTCCAATGTGGACTCGAGAGCTTTGTGGGGACAATGAGAGTTTAGATGGGTCTTGAGGGCTGGGTGAAATTTGGTGAGCCAAAGAGAAAGACGAGAACAGCATATGCAACTACCTGGTGATAGGAATGGGTTATGGTGTCATTGAGAACGGAGAGTAATCCACTAAGTGAATCAGTCCAGATGTTTTGAAGGAAGAACTTGATAACAAATTGGATATGAGAGATGAAAGAGAAAAAGAGAAGTCTAAATTAATTCGGTGCTAACTACTCATAAAAATAAAACTTCAAGTGATAATACTAATATTAGCTTTTTGATGGCACTTTAAGATTCAAAAAACACTAAAATATTACCTTGTCTTATCTTCCCAACACTCCCAGGAGGTAGGTACTACTGTTCCCATTTCTTGCTGGAGGAAACTGAGGCAGCCCAAGATGTAGTGACTCATCCAAGGACACACAGCTGATAAGTGTCTGAGATGGGATTTGAACTCAGGTCTTCCTAACTCCATGGCCGGTGTTCTGTCTATTGCTATACCTAGTTGTATCTTTCATTCAATGAACAAATATTTAATGGTGATATTATCTCTGATATTTATATTGTACAGAGCACTGTGCTGGGGAGAAATAAAGTTTAGATAAAATATATGGTTCCTGTCTAAATACCGATAACTTCAGCATGATGGAGTGGAAAGGAAAGTGGGTTTGGTGTCAGAAGACTTGAGTTATTGCACTGCTCTGCGCAACCCTAGGAAATTCATTTTTATTCTCCTTTGCCTCAGTTTTCTTGCTGGTAAAATGATGGGACTTAGACTAGATCATCTCTCTTTTCCATCTGAAAATTCTGTGATTGCCTTGTATAAATAGCATTACATGCAAAATGTCAGTATGACTTGGGGTCTTGAATTCCCATAAGAATTACATCTTACACAAAGATGGTGCTAATTCAAGTTTAATTTTGTCCTCTCTCTTTCCACTCCCTTCCACCCCAAAACACAGTCCCTCTCAATAATCTGGGCTAGTTAAACATCCTAGCACCTTTTTCTTGTGCTAATTAGATTTTCCAACAAATGCTAATGAGTAGCTCCACATGGCATTGTAGATGGCAAAGACAAACAAGTAATTTATGGAATCCAGAAACCAATCATTGGCCAATAGCAGAGAGGTTCTCATGGTTTGTTGGGCTTGTTAAATGCCCCTGAAATTTGGTGCTTTGAGAAAATTGGAGGTCCATTGTATCTCCAAAGATTCAGGCTGATGGATCAGCTAACTGAGAATTGTTTTCACATGGACCTGCCTTTTCACTACCTTGGGTCAGTGCTTTAAGTAGCTTTTCACCATAGTATTCAGCAGAAAAAGCATGGAATAATGACATTTTAACTATGTTAACTTAGAGGAAAGAAACAGACAAGTCTCCATTCACTAACAAAAATCAGGCTGAATTCTCTACATTTTTAGATTCAGACTCAAAAAGAAATGGGTCATTAACTCACACAGTCACAAATTGACTTAGAAAACCACATACCAACATTATCAATGTTTTATTTCACTTTTATATATTGTGCTAACTATTTTCCCTATAACATTTTAATCTGGCCCCAGTCTACTGGGAAGTGTTTTGGCTACAATGCAGCTTGGGCCTTGTATTTGATACTTTCAGTCTAGATCAGTGGTTCCCAAACTTTTTTGGCCTACCACCCCCTTTCCAGAAAAAATATTACTTAGCCCCCTAGAATTTTTTTAAATTTTAATAGCAATTAATAGGAAAAATAAATGCACCTGTGGCCATCACCACTCCCCCTGGATTGCTGCAGCACCCACCAGGGGTCGATAGCACCCACTTTGGGAATCACTGGTCTAGATAATGCTTTTTTTCAGTACTTCATGGATCAATAATTTCAATTCACCAGCCCCACATGACAATCCTTTATATTTTAGTAGATAGTGTGTGTGAATTGGCATGGCAAAAAAAATTAATCATTCGGACTAATGTTAGTAATTAATCTAAAGAACAGCTAGGTGCCACAGAGGATAGACCCTGGACAAATCACTTAACCCTGTTTGCCTCAGTTTCCTCATCTGTAAAATAAGCTGGAGAAAGAAATGGCAAACCATTTCAGTATCTCTGCCAAGAAAATCCAAAATGGTGTCATGGAGAGTGCGGCATGATTGAAAATGACTGAACAAAAACAACCCATCTAAAAGGAATCTTTTATTATTATTTCTAGTGCTGAATCTTTCCACTCTTATTTATAGTGAGCAAGCTATATGGAAGCCTCATGAAAGGTTGGGGCAGAATTATGTAAAAGGATGGCAAGAGTGTATATAATCCTACTCAAAAGGCTACCAAATTGATATAGACTTTGTGCTGGTTGCAATTGTGTTTTTATTGTTAGATTCAGCCAAAGGTTGTGGCATAAGAATCAAGCTAGTCTGGTCCTTGGATTATGGACACAATTTCTATGTTTGGCACCTCCCTTGCTCCTTACTTTCTTCCTCCCTCTTTTTATTCTTTCTTTTTTTCTTCCTTTCTTCCTTCCTAACTTCTTTCCTCTATCTCTCTCTCTCTGTCTCTGTCTCTCTGTCTCTCTCTGTCTCACTGTCTATCTCTCTGTCTGTCTGTCTGTCTTTCTCTCTCTCTCTCTCTC
>NC_058133.1:77293222-77315459 GCF_016433145.1 Gracilinanus agilis
AGAGAAAAAAAAAATGTTTCCTAATTGCATAGCACAAGAGAGGCAGAGCAAAGAGCAATCTCTGGCCTATAACTCTGTAATTAGATGAATTAGTGGAACAATGACCCAATTTTCTTTGTTTTTTGGATTACTCCACCTATCCCTGAGGTCTCTCTCTCTATTTTCTCTTCTCCTCTCCTTTCTCTTTTCTTACTACACAGCCTAGTGTTCCATGGCTCACTTCAGCCTCTTTGTCTTCTTTCCTCATTTTCTCCCCCCACCCCAACCACATTTGTACAAAAAAGAACTTTGTTTACTCCTTCTCTTTTCCAGCTCTAAATTTATGATGCTATTAGTCTTCCTGGCTTTGGAAAGTACCATCTATTTAATACCTGGAATTGTGGAATCACCATTACCATTGCCATTATCACATATATACCTTTATAATTTTCAAGTTTATAAAATGATTTCTTCACAGTAACCTAGTGAAGTAGATTGCACAAATATTATTCAATTTTACAACTGAAGAAACTGAACCTCAAAGAAGGTATTTGACTTGCCCAAGGTTCTGAAATAGTGTCAGAGAACTCAGCAGGTTACTCCTTTCCAAAAAGGAATATAGGGAACTGGGGGAAGGACCATTTGAGACTGCCCTGGTACATTCTACATGTTAGAAAGATTTTTTTCTTGATCTTGTTTTCATCAATTAAATTAGAGGAAAAAATTATTTATAGCTACTATATATAAGATCCTGGAATTAAAACAATTCTAACTTACACTGAGTTTATATTCTTCCGGGTCAGAGGATTTTTTTAAAGTTTATTTTATTTATTTATTATTTTTTATTTTGAATATTTTCCCATAGTTACATATTTCATGTTCTTTCCCTTTCCTCCAAACCTCCTTAAGCCCCCTTAGCCGACGTACAATTCCACTGGGTTTTACATGTGTCATTGATCAAGACCTAATTCCATATTATTGATAGTTGGACTAGAGTGATCGTTTAGTGTCTACATCCCCAATAATGTCCCCATCAGCCCATGTGTTCAAGCAGTTGTTTTTCTTCTGTGTTTCTCCTTCCACAGTTCTTCCTCTGAATGTGGCTAGTTTTCTTTCTCATAAGTCCCTCAGCCTTGCTCTGGATTCTTGCCCTGCTGCTAGTACAGAAGGCCATTACATTCAATTTTTACCACAGTGTATCCATATCTGTGTACAATGTTCTCCTGGTTCTGCTCCTTTCACTCTGCATCAATTCCTGGAGGTCCTTCCAGTTCACATGGAATTCCTCCAGTTCTTTATTCCTTTGAGCACAATAGTATTCCATCATCAACAGATACCATAATTTGTTCAGCCATTCCCCAATCGAAGGGCATCCCCTCATTTTCCAATTCTTTGCCACCACAAAGAGCACAGCTATAAAAATTTTTGTACAAGTCTTTTTCCTTATTATCTCTTTGGGGTATAAACCAAGCAGTGCTATGGCTGGATCAAAAGGCAGATAGTCTTTTAAAGCGGGGCAGAAGTTTTTAACATTAATACCTCTGTGTCCTGCAGGTGGTCAAATTAAATAACACCCCCACAAGATTAAAATCTCCTGTCCTGGGGAGATGTAATATGTATGCATATAAGTAAATAGTGGATAATTGATGAAAAAGAGAGGATTAACACCTAGGGGAGAAAAGGAAGGCTTTTTAGAGGAAAGGTATCTGAGATGATCCTTGAAGGAATACAAGAGGTGGAAGGTAGTAGGATCACAGAATTTGGGGAAAGATAGTTTATTTTCAGGTAAAGAGAACATAGGATCATCATGAAAACTTCATAAGGGGGAGTTTTTAAGAAAGAGAAGGCCTCCAGCTGGCTGATAAAAGGATAACCCAAGTGAGAAATTGAGTGGAGAATTTTGATCAAAGGTGAGAAATATCTCAACTAGCAGGAAAGTAGAGGTGGGATAGTGGTGGGATGGGGAAACTTTAAAAATAGTTGAGCAGCATTGAGGGAATTATTAGGGAAAATCAAGATCAGTAGAATTAGGGAGGGATAGGGGATATAAACTAACTCTTTTAGGAATCTCACCAACCTTGGTCCTAACTTAAACTTTCCATTTTAACTTTATTTCACATTTCTTCCATTTATTTATTCTGTCTTCCAACCAAACTGGACTAGTTGCCATTCCCTAATGTTTCCTGCAGCATCTGCTCATTTATGCTGGGCAATTCCCCATGCCTTCCTCACTGCAGCCATTGGAAGTACTTCTCTTCCTTCAAAGCTCCATTTAGGTGCCATCTTTTCCATGAAGCTTTCCTTAAGATCCTATGATTTTCCAGCTGAAAGTGAACTTTCTTACCTCTGACACTTTTCTTGGATCTCTCCTTTGCCTTCATCACATTCTAATTTTTATCATACTTTTGTACATATTGTTTTCTCACTAGCAGATTATAAAGTCTTTGAGATTGTAGAATAAAGTTTATAACTTTTATTTTGTTTGCTTGGTATTAGCACAGTGAATTGTATATGCTCCATGCTCATTAAATGTTTGTTAAATATTGAGTGGTGAAATAATTAGAGAGAATGGTATTCGCCATGGAGATTAGCATCATCAGCTAGCTACTTCAGGTGGTTAGAGCATAGGATTAATGAGGTCAAAGTCACAGGTTCAACCCCCGCCATTCTCCATGTGGGTCAATTAACATGGCACCATTCTGTGTCCACAGACTGATTTTTCTAACCTTGGTCAGCCATCTTGCTGACATGGATTCATGTCCAAATGGGACACTGGATAAGAAGAGCATCTGCATGGTTCAGACAACATCATGTAGTGGAAACAATTTTCGTTTAAGGATCAGGAAAACTGGGTTTTAGCTTTATCTCTTCTGATTACATAGTAATTTGCTCCAGATGCTCCCCCTCCAACACCCACCTCATACTCTGTGGCTCTGAAATGATCTGCTTCTAATTAAGCTGAGAAAAGTAATCCTAATGTAATCTGCCAAAGCCTGAGAGAGGCTGGAACTGAACTGATAAGCTTATTCAGGACTGACCTAAAGCAAAATTGTGAAATAAGCTATGCTTATTGCTAGTGGCCATTCCCTTCCAATTTCCATTTCATGCCCTTCCAATTTCATTCATTTACTCCACATTTATGAGGTACCCCATCTAGAAGAAGCACTTTTCTAGGTACTGAGGAGGCAAAGAAGAAGAAAGACCCTGAATTTTCTCTCATGTGGATTATTCTCATATGGGGGAGAGAAGATGTACAGTCAAATCACTGTAATCAAAGATGGGATGTCATCATGGGATAGGAAAAGTACAAAAGCCTAAAATAATTTACAAACAGAAGTGATCACTTCTGGTGTGGAGAAGGGGGAATCTCTGGAAAGCTTTCAAAAGAGTGATATCCTTCTGAGCTCATCAAGGGTGGGTAGAATTGGAGGAGTCAAGATGAGATAAAGATTGAGGGAATTAATAGCCTACTCAGTCTCAATGGCAAGAAAGATGAGTGTATTTGAAGGATGGAGAGAGTAATGTGGTTTAGCTAGAACCTTTCCTCTTTCAGTGTGTTCCACCAAACTTCAACTCTCTGAGACTTCCCTCCACAATAACGCTCACTAAAGCTGGGACATTCCTATAATTTGACATTTTCATCTCCTTTTTTTTAAACCCTTACCTTCCATGTTAGAATTAATACTGTGTATTAGTTCCAAGACAGAAGACTGGTAAGGGCTAGGCAATGAGGCTTAAGTGATTTTCCCACAGTCACACAGTTAAGAAAGGTCTGAGGACAGATCTGAACCCAGGATATCCCATATTTAGGTCTGACTCTCAATCCAGTGAGTATTCTTAATTTCCCCCACCCCCACCCCACCATCTCCTATTTAAATCAAAACTTAGTTTTCTTTTTTGTGGTTTCACTGCTCAACTAACGTTTATGCTATTAATGGATGATAATGGGTTAATTTAATACACCTCTTAGATAATGCATTCATTTTAACAGGAGCCTTCTGTATCTTAAGCCAAAGGAGTAAATTATGTGTCTATTTCCAGTAGGAGATGGAGGAAGAAGCCTTTCTTGGCATCTCTTAGGTCAAAACACATAGTTCATCTGCCTACATATAAGATCAACCCTAAATTTCTTTATATGATTGGGCTGATTCAAAATAGAATGGAAAAAATGGTTCAATTACCTTCATTATTGACTCAGTGGTCCTTATGGACATCAAACCTTATGGCCTAGGGCTAGGAAAGTTAAGAAATGGGTAAGAGGTAGAAGAAAATAGAGAGTATGAAGGAAGAAGAGAGGGTTTTCATGGAAATCAGTATGGAAGAAAAGCAACAAAAATAAAGACCAAGTATAACAACTCTTTGTCAATGAGGAATTGGGCTAAAGAAAAACACAAATAGAAAATGTTGGGCCACAGTGTAATAGTAAAATCCTATGCAAAAGTACTCAATCAATTCAAAAATCAGTTACTAAGCAAACACACCTATTTAGAGTGCGACTGTAAAATAGGAAGGATATAGACAAGACCTTTGAGAAATAAAAATCTGTGACATACAGTTCCCAGCTAAAGCCTACATACTTTATTCCTAAATGGACCCAGCAGGTCCTTATTCAGAATCCATTCCCTTTTGCTTTACCAATGGTTCTAACAAGTAATGCTATTTCATGTCCAAGGCCAAAGAAAACCACAAGGGTAAAATTAGGAGAGAGAAGAGGTATTGTACAAGAAGGCACATTTCATACTAAAAGCACTTTGAAATGGCATTCAACCACCTGAGAACATGTGAAGAGAAAAAAATTACAAAGAAAACAGACATCAGAAATCAAACGTCACAGTAGTTTGGAGCTATTTAGTGTTGAATCTCCTCTGTCCCTATACATTTTACTAGGTCCTGAGGACACCACTAAAAATAGTATAATAATTCATTCTTATAAATATGACTCTGGGTTATCAGGAAAAGGATAAATCACATTGACTTTGTGTTGTTTAAGAAGTCAGGGAAATATGTAATATCCACTTCAGATAGTTTCAGAAAAAATGATTAAACTTTAAAGAATGATGATAGCTGAAGAGGAAAACCTTTAATTAACTGGGAAATCTATCTATCCAGGAGATCTATTCCCAAGAATTCTGGATACTTGAAGCTTTATTGTATTCTCAGAGAATTAGGTGAAATTGGGAGAAGGAATATAAGACCAAGAGAATGGATTTTAAAATTTGGGCTGGAAATAATTATAACATTGGGATATTTGGCAACATGTATTAATCATATCTGACATGTATAGAGCATTTTGTAGTTTATAAATTTTCTTCATATATAGTATTCTGTGTGAGCATCAGTGTGGAATAGTGGGAAAACTGTGTAAGAGTCAGGAGACTTAGGTTTAGTTTTCTCTTGGTCATTCTTCAACTGTTTAACCTCAACCACATCACTGGTCCTCTCTGATTTTTGTTTTTCAGTCAATTCATTCATGTCTGACTCTTGATTTCATGACACCATTTGGAGTTTTCCTGGCAAAGATACCAAAGTGGTTTGCCATGTTTTTTCTCCAGCTTTTTTTTTACAGATAATGAAACTGAGGCAAACAGGGTTAACATAGCTAGTAAGTGTCTGAAGGGAGATTTGAACTCCCAAAGGCAAACGTTCCCAACTCCAGATCTAGCACTCTATCCAGTGTACTACCAAGTTGCCTCTGTCCTTTCTGTTACCCAATTATTTTTTAAAGGGTTAAAGAAGATGAAATCTGAGTCTCCTCCTAGTTCTCACACTCTGATTCTCCGATATTTACAAAAGTTCTGTGATCTACCAAGGGAAGGTATCTCCATTTCTGGATAAAAGGAGTTAAATAATTCCCCTTAGGTCATAGTTAATAAGTATGCAAGCTAAGACTGGAAGCTAAGTCTTCTAATCTTAGACTAATTCTCTGGATATCATGATTATATACATCTCTTTGCTGTTCCAAATGTCTTACATACTTATGTGATTCTGGAAAATAAATGGTTAATTTTGTAGACTTCTCAGTAAAAGTAATGACAATATTTGAACATTCCACCAAGTAAAATTGCTAAGAGTTTGTATGTTGTTGGGTGGAGATATCATTGCAAGCAAGTAGATGGGAAGAAATGTTGTTAAAGATGGAAAAACGAAAGCAGAAGCAGATGGTGTGATATTGTCAAATTTGCACATCAACTTTATGAAATGATTTAAAAAACTCAGACATACAAGCAGGACTTTAAGAAATGGTGTAAACATCAGGGCAAGGATTTTGTGTAATGGAAATTTTAAGTCCAAAGGCATTGTATCACTCTTGTGGTTATCCCAGAAAGCTCAGAAAAGCTTCCTGAAGGAGATGGGAGCCTTAGGAGTACTTTGAATGATTGATGGGGGATTCTTTGCATTTCAGGTGATAAGGAATATTCCATGCAAATAATTCGGTATGAGAGAAAGGCATGGAGGCTGGAATGGGATGAATGACAGAGTGGGAAGTCTGATCAAGTATAGCAGATGGCCAGTCTTGTTCATGCTTGGGAATTATAATCCTGTAGCTTCAATGTAATCCCAATAACCTTGCTTTCTTTCCCTTCTCTGCAAATTGAAACACAGCTGGCTAATTTTAGATCCACATAGAATTGTTGGTGATTCACTAAAGCTTAGGTGCAACCACTTACAGCTGGTATGAGGGTGGAACACTTTTAGACTCATCTAATCTCAGGCTGGCTTCCCCCATTCATAATGCAGAGAGATAATGTCCTGACTGAGATAACTTCTTTTTTTTCTTTCTTGACTGCAGCATCCTGGCCACAGCTGGTACCCACTTCAATACTCATGTGGACCTGAGGACCCTTCGGGCTGTGCGAGTACTGAGGCCACTGAAACTTGTTTCAGGCATTCCCAGTGAGTGCTTGTCTTTTTCCTCCTCTGACATGTTGTGTGAAGTGGGTTCATGAATTGTGGGTCACCCTAGCAATTCTATTTAGTATAGGGTATAGATCTGAAAGAAATCTGGCTAGTCTTGAATGCAACTGGGCTAAAAGTTAGAACAATGATTAATGTAAACAAAAGGTAGGGATTTGAAGAGCTAATATTATATTTTTTATCAGACTACAGATATGTGAATCCCTCCCCACCCTAAATCACATCTAAACAGTCTGGTTAAGACCTCAATTTTTCTATGTCCATATGAAAGGATCATAATGATTTTTTGTCCTAATGATAACATCAAAATGATTTCTTAAAAAAAAATCATTCCTTTTGCAATGCTTTCTGAAAGACCTTCTATATACAGGGATCTTTCTCTTTCAAATACAAAAATACATATCAGTGTGTCCTCCCAGCAAATAGGAGGACCAATATCTAAGTTCTGGCAAATATTTTCTGTTCTTTTTAAAAAATTATGTTTTAAACAATATTTTCATCATCATAGTACCTATATTTCCCCTTGTACTTCTCTTCCTTTCCTTTTCCAGAGAGCTATCCCTTTTAACAAAGAACTTTTCTTAAGATAAAGAAAAGAAAAAGAATCAGCAAACCCACCAATATATAAAAAAAACAAACAAACCCCAAACAAATAAACAATCTGACACTATATAGAGTTCCACACTTGTGGAACCTAACTCTGCAAAGGAAAAGTGAGAAGTGTTATCTCATAGCTTTTCTTTGGGGCCAAGCTTGCTTTCTAGTTTTATAACATTGAATTTTGATATTTGTAGTTCTTTTTATTTACACTGCTGTAGTCATAACGCGTGTTATTTTCTTGGCTCTTGTTTTACTTCATGTTGTAATCAGTTCATGTAAGTCTTTCTATTCTTCTCTGTCTTCATGCTGCCTGTCATTCTCATAGCTCAGTAATATTCCATTACATTTATACTATGTTTAGCCATGCCCCAATTGATGATTTTTTCCTTTGTTTCCAGTTCTTTGGTACTATAAAAAGAACTAACATGAAAGTTTTGTGTTTTTCATTGATCTCCCCAGAATACATACCTAGCAGTAGAATCTCTCGGTCAAAGGGTATGGACATTTTAGTCACTCTTTTGCATAATTGCCTAGCAAATATTTTCATCTTTCTGCAAAATCAGCTGTGCATTCCCCGCAACACTGACCAGTACCGCCTACTCTCCTTCTTAGCCACTTTTGCAGCCAGTCACCAGTTTTATTAGGCAAGTCTTCTTGAAATAAATATAACTATAGTTTCTACAAACCAAACTTTAAAAAGAGCAACATTTATTCAATTTGTCGTTAAGGCTTAATGGTCTATTTTCTTTATGTTTGGAGTACATTCTAGTGGTTTATTAACAGTAGAAACTCAGTGGCTAGATTAGAAGGATACAAGCACTTAATAATTCTTGTTGAATTCAACTGAATTGCAGCATGTTTATGTCAAGAGGGAATGGTAGTTGAAGGGATCAGATTCAGCTTTGGGATATGGTGAATTGAATCCCTTTACTTGGCCTGTAGCCAAGGTACAAGTGAATAAGTACAAGCATGCCATCTTCTTCTTTCTTCCAGGTTTGCAAATAGTACTGAAGTCCATCATGAAGGCAATGGTGCCTCTGCTCCAGATTGGCCTTCTTCTGTTCTTTGCCATCCTGATGTTCGCCATCATTGGCCTGGAGTTTTATAGTGGGAAACTACACAGAGCCTGCTTTATGAACAATTCAGGTAGGGTCAACAGGTGGTGCGTAAGGTATTTTCCCATCTGTCTGAGTTCCAGCAACTGTGGTCTGTGGATGTTCCCCATTCATTCCACTTGTATGCATTCAAATATGGGAAAATAACTAGTCAAAGAGAAATACTATTTGTAAGTAACTAACTGCATTTCCTTGGTTTGGGCTTGAGTTACCTCATCTATTATAGAAAGGTGATGGACTAGGTGATTTCAAAGTCTCTTCTAGCTCAAAAAATATATATGATTCATCCAGCAGCGTGGTATCCACCACTTTCATGAGCAGAAGGACAAAAGTAACTCACATTTCTCTTGTGTTTTAAGGTTTACAATGAGCTTTTCTCTAAACAACCCTTTGAGGTAAGCATTACAAGCAGTAATATCTACATTTTACAAATGATGAAAGCTCAATGTGGTTAAATGATCTGTTAAAATATCATAACTAAAAAGATAATAATAGCTAGCACTGATATAGCTTGTACTTATGTTCAAAGAGCCTTTCAAATATAATCTCATTTGATCCTCACAAAAACCCAAAGAAGAAGGGGTGCGAGTATTATACTTATTTTATAGATGAGGAAACTGAGGCAGGCAGAGGTTAAGCAGGATTTGAACTTGGGTCTTCCTAACTCCAGTCCTAGCACTTTATTCACTATGTCACCTCCCTCCCTCAAGCTTCAGGCTCAGAACCTGAAATTAAACCCAGGTCTGCTGATTCCAAGACTAGTCTTTTCTTTCACATTGTCTAAAAGAACTTCCTAAAAGTCAGGAGAAAGATAATTAATAATTCTAAAGCAGTCTTCTTTCTCTTGCCCATCTTCCTTCTTGTTATTCAAATCTGAGGGCAGAATTTCCCACAAAGCTTAGGAACCATTAATTAGAAAAGGCATTTTGCAAATAGTAAAAGGGGTCTGAGGGAGGGCAGGCTTTCTGGAAAGAAGGTGAATTCCAGGAAGGTATGATCATCTCATCAATGATACAGGTAAACTAAGATAAGATAAAATAAAAAAGTAAGGTCTTACAGTGGATTAGAAAGGAGAAAAAAAAGGATTGACCTCTTTTTTCCCTAGAGACCTTACTGTCACCATTCTTTTTTTTTTCCTATGTTCACTTTTCAGCTTGTGCTAACTTCCCAATGGTTTCTTCTCTCTCTATGTGTCTGCAGGTGTGCTGGAGGGTTTTGACCCTCCCCATCCATGTGGGGTCCAGGGCTGCCCAGAAGGTTATGAGTGCAGAGACTGGATTGGCCCTAATGATGGGATCACTCAGTTTGACAACATTCTCTTTGCTGTGCTGACCGTCTTCCAGTGTATAACCATGGAAGGATGGACCACCGTGCTGTACAATGTGAGTAAATGGCTTTAAATCTGAAGAGGATGGGACAGAGTTGGGGATGAGGCTACTGGAGATGGGTAGGGGCAATCTGAGTAGAAGACACAAGGAGGATAATTAATAATTCTAAAGCAGTCTTCTTTCTCCTGCCCATCTTCCTTCTTGTTATTCAAATCTGAGAGCATGTATCAATAAAAGCTGAGTAGCTGTCCAAATTTCTCTACCTCTGGTCTGTAGGTTGGTAGGAGCACACTGTTCTTTAATAGCTTGCCAGACAAAAGATCTTATATTAGGGAGTAGAATGGAAAAGCTTTTATTAAGTTCTTACTGTATACTGAGCATTGTGTTAAGTCCTGAAACTACAAATAGAAAATGCAGATAGTCTCTGTTCTTGGAGTATTCATATTTTAACTGAGGGAGACAATACATAGAACAATTTTGCTGCTGGGTACATGATAAGCCCAAACAGTTATTGGGATCCAATGTCAGGGCAGATGGCAAGGCCTGGTGTTCCTCCATTTTTCTGGAATGATTGTAGTCAGGGACTCCCTCCTCAAAGAAATACTCAGCAGAAAAGCATAAAGAGACAACATGACATGGTTAGAGTTCTAGACTTGGAATCAGGAAGATTTGGGGATAAATTGCCATCTCTGACACTTAACCAGATGAGTGACTCAGAGCTATATAATAACTCTGGTGGTATAATACTGGAAAAAAATTCCCACTGGATTTGGAGTATAAGGAGCAGAGTTCAAATGCTACCTTTGTCATTAATTACCAGCATATAATTATTGCTTATATGATAATACATGTATAATCCAGATCAAATTGTTTACTATCTCTGAAAGAGGGGAGAGAAGGGAAAGAGGGAGACAATTTGGATCTTATAATTTTGGGAAATGTATGATCAAAATTGTTATTACATGTAATTGGGAAAATAAAAATATCTTTGAATAAAAATATTATTGTAATAACAATAGCAATACTAATTACAATAATTAGCATTTATTTGCACTCCTACATGTCTATTTCCTCAACTATGAAATGAGTAAGTTTAATAGGATGGTTTCTAAGGCCCTTTCAGTTCTAAATCTACTATCCTTTGATTTTTTTTTTTTTTGCACCATCTTAGGTTGCAATTTGCTTTTATGGAGGGAATTCTTATACATGGAGTTCTCTAATATTTTAAGTCTTTTGCCTATATGATCGACTCTGTTTTAAAGCTCTCTTGGTGATAGAAAGGATTCATGAGAGCATCTGCCAATAAGGAGTTTCCAGTGCAATTGGGGAGATAAGATATATAGATAACTGGGGCATTAGAGGATGCTTCTAATCTAAGGCCACTAGTGATGGAAGTTGTAAAAGGGTCCCTGAAGGAGATAGAAGGTTACACTAGATGACTTTTAAAGGTCTCTTTCCATTCAGATTCTATGATTTTAATTGTATCATCAAGTGCTAGATTCTTAGGAATAGACTTGAATGGCTAAAATGGTGCCTGGTCTGATCTATGCAGAGCTGGCCCTGGAGATGGGTTGAACTGACCAGGTCCCACACTTGGAGGTGAGACTGTTTGGGGATGAGCTCTTTGGGAATCAGGACAGGAAGTTACCGGAGGGGGAAATCTCTGGCCTGATATAGCTAAAAATGACCATAAGCCAATATCCTAGGTAAGGCAAAAGTCCATTTGCATTTATTACATACCTCATTTACACATATGCCTTCAGGCTGCTTGTTGCCCCTTTGGGATTTCATATATAAAATTGTAAGAAGGAGAAGCTCCAGCCTAGTTTGCTGCTCTTTTGTTTTTTTAAACCCTTAACTTCTGTGTATTGGCTTATAGGTGGAAGAGTGGTAAGGGTGAGCAATGGGGGTCAAGTGACTTGCCCAGGGTCACACAAGCTGGGAAGTGTCTGAGCCTGGATTTGAACCTAGGACCTCCTGTCTCTAGGCCTGACTCTCAATCCACTGAGCTACCCAGCTGCCCCCTCTAGTTTGCTGCTCTTGACAGTGTCCTGGATACTTTCTGCAGCTGGGGTGTTAAGGTGGTGGCCTGTGTATACCTGCTTCTCAAGTGAGGTCAGGGGTGTATTAAAGCCAGCTTGAACCAGCTCACAAGAGCTGATTGTTAAATTTTCAGTGCAAAGATTTCCATGTTGTAAATAAGCTAATACTTCAAAACAGAGGGTCCAATTTTTTGTTTTGTTGATAGTTCAGATTTAATAAAGCGATGGAAAAATGTTAATAATGCGGATTAATCTGAAAGTGTGTCTTAAACACTTTTTTTGAGGGTCAATTGTTAAACATCTATCAGCACACAACTGGTCCTAACTAAAAAAAACTTTGTAACGAACCTCCGATTTCATTGGGAGCTCAAGGTAAACCAAACTTCCCTCTATCATCTTAGTTCAATATCAGCTCTGCCTTACAACCTTAGACAGTTACTGAGGTCTTAGAAGTTAATTGACTTATTCAGGATCAAATAGCAAACATGTGCCAGGGTGGCACTCTAGTCACGTTCTTCTTATTTCCAAGATGGAGTCTCTCATCACTTTGCCACTACTTACACTCATTAAAGTAATTGGATCATAGATTAAGAGCTGAAGGGGCTTGTCACCATCATTTTAATCCAGACTCCTCATTTTCTACATCAGGAAAGTCAAGTCCAAAGATGTTAAGCCTCAAGTGATTATACTGGAAACCACTTGAAGGCAGGAACTGTTTTGGCCATCCCTGCATCCCTTATGTTCTGAATGAAGTAGGTAATGAATAAATACTATTAATAATGATACCTGCTTTGTCCTTGCTGCTTATGTCTGAACATATTGACCCACAGGGAGGAGCCACAGATCCCCACAAAAGCAAACATTTTGGAAAGATGAGTAAAGGAATACCAAGTGAATAAATATCTTCTTTGGTACATTCAGGAAAAACCATATGAGGAGGTTTTGTGAGGAGGGAGGACAGAAAGGGAAGGGTGAAGATTTATATTGTTATAGGTAAGTGTTGCTTCAAGCAAGCCCTATTGATCACAGGCTTCTGAGAATTAGGGTACAGAACCTTTGGTGGTTGGTGTGGTTGATCACGCTCTGCGACCACAGTCCATTCACATGATGTGATAAATGTATTAGACAGTCAGCCTGATAGGCAGAAAGTATTACTTCTGGGACATTAGCAGTATCTTTTGATGCTATAAAGCCATCAAGATCTACCCCAGGTAGTTCTGGGGATGCTGCTGAGGTATTATATACTTCCTTTTGAGAATCCCCAAGCTCCACTCTCCCTGATAATCCTCTACCATTATCTATCTATGGCTGCCTTCCTGCTTCTCTTCAGTGTCAGTGATAGAGTGGGCTGATAGGGAGACAGAAATCTCTGACCCCTTCACATTCCTGCTACATCATAGCTGGTATCTGGGCTAATGTAAACTTGACCCATATCAAGGCAGATATAGCTTCCAGGAATGAAGAGGTGTTCTGTGTTGGTCAGACTAACCCTCAAATACTATGTTCAGTTCTAAGTGATACAATTTAGAGCACTGAATAAGCCAGAAATATTCCAAGGAGGAGAACCAAGAAGATGAAAGCCCTTGAGTCTATGACATATGAGGACCGCTTGAAGGAACTAAGGATATCTATCTTGGAGAAGAGAAGACTCAGGGGGGATATGTTAGCTATGCTCAGGTCTTTAAAGGCTATAATGTGGAAGAAAGATTAGACTTGTTCTCTTTGGTTTCAATGGGCAGAGCCAGGAATAGTGGATGGAATTGGCAACATACTTAAGCTTATTCTAAGAAAACACTTGGCATTTTTTTTTCAGTTGTGTCTGAGTCTCTGTGACTCCATTTGGGACTTTCTTGACAAAGATAGTAGAGTAGTTTGCCATTTCCTTCTCCAGCTCATTTGACAGATGAAGAAACTGAGATACACGGTTAAGTGACTTAGCTGAGTCACATAACTAGTAAGTGTCTGAGGCCAGATTTGAACTCATAAAGATGAATCTTCCTGATTCCAGACCCGGCAATCTATCCCCAGAGACACCTAGCTGCCCAATTAGAGCTCTCCAAAAATGAAATAGACTTCTTCAGGAAATAGTAGATTCCACCTCCTGTTCCTCATGGGAGATTAATAATAATAATAATAATAATAATTTATATAGCATCTACTATGTGCTAGACACTGTGCTAAATACTTGACAAATATTATCATATTTGATTTTCAAACAGAGACTATATATCCACTGATGAGGTAATAATTCTTTTATATGAACTGATTTTACTGGAGCTACCAAAGTACTTCTCTCACTGTTAAAATTCTGTGGTTCTATGATCTGGAACTAGAAAAGACAGCAGGACAAATAAATAGGCCTCTTCATATTGCTCCTGCTCCCTGAAGCTTTGATGGCAGCAAGCTGGCCCCCACTTTAACTAGAGTTAGTGTTCAAGTCTTTGGAACATTACATTCCTCTCCGGGGAGAGGAATTTTGAAGCCCTTAGAAGAGAGAAGTAGAATTGTTCTTCCTTTTCTTCCTAGGTTTCTGCGCTTCTCTTAAAGCTGTCAGTTCTTTCTGGGGTCCTTCTTAACTCTCTCTTAGCTCTTAGGCTCTTTATGGATCAGGTTGATTCATCACTGAGGCTTAAATGTTAGAGGAGTTGAGGTTTTTCTTGGAGATGTAGGTAGGATGGATGCCAGGATAGAGCCCTGACATTTCAGAGGCTTATAAGATTGTTATGTTTAATCCGGCCATTGGCACACCTTTTCCCCAATTAGAAGAGATGAAGAGAAGATAGACATAAAAATAAAAAGGACAGTGGAGTCATGATGACAAAGCCTTCTTTCTAGAGTTGTGGAAGCTGAGGCAAAAGAGATTAAGTAAATTGCTTAGAGTTTCGCAGTTAATATTTGAGGTAGCATTTGAATCATCATCTGACTGATTCTGTCTTGTTTTAATCCCTGGGCTATATCGGTGTTTTATTTTAGAAAATAAAGGAAACTGAGGCATGGTGATGTTAAAACTAGGTGCTCAAGGTCACACAGTCTGTAAACATGATGGAGTGTGGGGGAATTGAATCCATTGTCCTCTTACTCTAGAGTAGGGCTGGGATTTTTTTTTTTGCCATGGATTGTTCTAGCAATCTAGTAAAAGCCTATTGATTGATCCCTTAGAATATTTTAAAATATGTAAAATAAAGTGCATAGGATTACAAAGGAAACCCACTATGTTGAAATAAAGTTATCAAAATATTGAAAAAAACAAATGTATCAACCCTATGTTCAGCATCCCAACTCTGGAGTCTTTTTGACTAGATGATCTCTGAGACTCCTTCCAGCCCTAAATCTTATGATTTAGACCTCTGGGAAATGGGGTCTCATATATGCAATCATATATAAGTATAATGAACAATAAACAATATGAGGATATTAAGTACCTTGTATCTCATATATCCCCTAACTCCATGGCTGCTCTTCCCCTTTCCCCAGGTACGTGATTGACCATTAGTCAATCAATGGTTTCATTTAGGATGTTGGACTTAGGAACATTTCAGGACTCAAACTCATCCAGGCCCACCCACCTTCCTCTGTAGCACTTGTACTCTGTAATCTTGTTTTCCTTCCAGTGTCTGCCCAACTCTTTTTTTAAACACATTTGCGCTTTTGGTTTTTACTGCTGCCTTTGGCAGTCTGTTTGCCAAGTTAATTACTTGCCCTCTCTTTAAATAACACCTTCCCTCAGTTCTCTTGCCTGCTGGGTTGGAAACCTTGTCTTGAGTTCTTCATCGAAGGTCTTCCTGATACAACTCTTAGGGTAAGGGACTGGTGGAAGGACCGATGTTCCTCTCCTCTCCTTCACCCCAACCCTTTCATGTAAGGATCCTTTTCAGGTCTCTCTATAATCTCTCAGAAATGCCAGATTTGAAAATTAATCCAAGTGAGTTGGGTTCACCTGTTGATCTGGCACCCGAATTGTAAATCTGCCATACTGGGCCAGTTTCCAGACCTTTTGTCCACCACTCAGCTCACTTTGGATTTGCTTTGTTTATCTACTTTAATGTTCAATTTCGTTTTCCACCTTTTGCCAAATTCTGCCACGGTGCCTGAAGCCATGCTGCCTTAGACTATGATCTTTCAGGCAAACTGAATGATGCCAACTGAATCACTGACCAGGGAACTGAAGTTAGGAGGACTTGGCCTCTAGCAGGAATTGTGTATCTTCTCTTGGACTGACTCTGGTTTAGTGCCCTAATGCCACAACTAGGGTTCAGGGAAAGGGTATTGGGGGAAATGATGTTTTCAGAATACTATATAAACTGAGAGGTATTCCCTCTAGTTATTTTGGGAGTTTCTCCAGTATGCATTCCAGCATACTTAGGTACGGTGCTTTGGTCTCCATTTTTTGTTGTTCAGTCATTTCAGTTGTATCTGACTCTTTGTGACTCCATTTGAGGTTTTCTTGGCAGAGATACTGGAATGATTTGCCATTTCCTTCTCTAGCTCATTTAACAGATGAGGAAACTAAAGCAAACAGGGTTAAATAACTTGCCTAGAGTCACATAGCTAGCTACGTATATGAGGCCCTATCTGACACAGGAAGATTGAATCTTCCTGATTCCAGCCTAGGCACTCTGCCCACTGTGCCACTTAGCTGCCCCTTGGTCTCCATGTCCTAATCTAAATTTTAGCCAGTCACCTTCAGCCTCTAGAAATTCACCAACATTCCTATGCTCTAGCCATACCTACAGATGCCAAGAGCCTCTGTTTTTCCTGTGATTAGGTATGTGTTAAAGATGAACAACTGTTTGTTAAAATTTTTGTTAAATAATTATTAACCATTAACAACATAGCTAACCATAGGAAAAATGAAGGGTTGTACTTGAAGGCCTCTGGGATCCCTTTTAATTCTGGATCTAATGATGCCATTGGGTGGGTTTGGGGAAGGGAAGGAAGAATCCTGAATCTTAGACAGCAAACTGACAGAGAAAGCTACTTAACCTATCTACCAAGCTACCTATCCGATTCCTCTTATTGCTGCCCAACCTTAATCCTCTGCCACAGGTAGTGTGGTTTACTCACTGTCCACAGAGTTAAACCCTGCTCACTCTTGCCTCTTTATCTTTGTTTACAGCATCCTCTTTCCTTCCCCCTATGCTGTATCCTTTTCTGAGACTGATCGACCCAAAGCCAAGATTAAGCTCTGCTTTGAAACCTCCTGGCTGCCCCAACCCATAGAAAGCTTGCCTTACTCTGAATTTATTACCTTCCCCGCTTCTTGAGTACTTACCCTTTGTGGCACTTGATGTTTGGCTACAGTTTAGGTCTGTGTCTTCTCTATCCAGATGGAGAATAAAGTCTTTCTGGGTAGGGATGGGGGTCTTCTTAAGCTCTATATTGCCAACATCTTCCATGTCCCCTTGCATATAGTTTGTGTTTGTTAAATATTGCTGATTGATTTCATCATGGGTTTCTATTCACCAGCCAGAGGAGTCAGATTGCACACCAGCCTGGATTGTTAGTATACAAGTTGTTGGGGGCAATGTGGCATAATAGGAAAAACACTTGACTTAGATTTTAGGTAAAGAGCAAAGAAGACTCAGGTTTGAACTCTGGGTCCTACACTTAATTATTTCTATGGCCTTGGATAAATCAATTGGATCTTTAAAGTTTATTTTGCCTGTTAAGTAGGGATAATAATATTATTCAATTGTGACCCCATTTGATATTTCCTTGGCAAAGATACTGGTGTGGTTTGGCATTTCTTTCTCTAGCTTATTTTATACTTTAAAAAGCTGAGGCAGTGTTAAGTGACTTACCCAGGTTCACACAGTTAGAAAGTGTCTGAGGCCAGATTTGAACTCAGGAAGATTGAGTCTTCCTGAGCCTAGGTCCAGTGCTCTATCCACTGTGCCTAGCTGCCCCAGGGAAAATATTACTTGTCCTCATTGGATTTTTAGGCAGGAAGTGTTAATGTAAAGCTTGAAATGCTTATATAAATGTGAGATGCTGTTATCATCCTTTCAGAAGAGTGGGCTCTCTGCTAAGGATTAGGACATTGCTAATCACTTGAAAATTGTGTGTCATCACTGTTAATCAGCAGCTGTAGTTTTCTACCCTCTTTCCAACCCAGTGCCCTGGTCTTCCCAGTTTTGACAGACAGAAGGAAAAAAATATTGGCTCAACTAATGTTGCTTTGCACTAAGGCCAAGAATGTGTTAGAACCAAAATTCTCCGTGATATCCAATGAGCCCTGCTGTAGCACTGTTTTATCCAGTTGCTAGAAAATAAATCAGATGGTGGGTGGAAGTTCCTAGCACTTGAGGTATTCACTCCCCTGTGTGTTAGCATTTGTGTACTTATTGCCCCATTTGTAACACTGTTCCTGTGAAATCACTGCCCCTCATGATGTTATTTTGCCTAATGTTATACTTTTGGAGGGGGTGGGGTGGGATGGAACTAATTAACTGTTAACAATTATAACTCTTTGTTTGAAGAACAACAATATTTTCTTTGAGGGTTTATGAACCATTGGTAAGAGATTAAGGATTTGTCTTGATTTGGTTTACTTTCTTCTGAGGGCTTCCTTAAAGAGATATATACCCTTTTGATGAAGAATGAGGAAGAAAAATAGTACAAGCCTCCTTAATGAAACCTGATAAAGATAGCCTCAGAACTGAAGGCTCCTAGGTCAATTTCTGGATCTTTGGGTATCTTCATGACATCATCATCCAAATTGCATCTCTAGAGACTGTGTCCTGGGGATAATGGCTATTTTCCCTGAATATTTCTGGCAGTACACTCAGCTCCATGTAGTTCCTTCCCAATCGATCACGTAGAGTCCTAATGAAACCATTTTGCCACATGTGGAAATCTCAGGGCCAAATCTATGAGCAGGTAGATAAAAAATGGGAGGAAAAAAGCAAGGAACAAGCATTTATTAAGTATCTACTTTGTGCCAGGCACTTTGTAGATATTTCATTTGATCCTCACAATTCTGGAAGTTAGGGGCTATTATTAATCTCATTTTACAATTGGAGAAACTGAGGCAGAGAGAAATTTAGTGACTTTCCCAGCCTTCAAAGCTAGTGTCTGAGGCTGCATTTGAATTCAGGTCTTCCTAACTTTAGACTCAGTCTCTAGTCATTTTATCCTGCTAGGTTTCATATATCCAGTTTTACTTCCTAATTTGCCCTTATTTTTACTTCCACGTGAAAACTATACTGCTCTTTAATTCCTTTCTGGTTCAACTTCAAATCATCTCCTTAAATCTGGGTCAAAAACTTCTAATTGAGGTGCCAAAAATCACCTCTCTAAAGTGTAAGTCTCCTCATTCTCTACTGCTCAAGAATCTTCAGGACTACCTTTGCCTCTATGATATACACACAATATGCAGCTTTGTCCTTCACAATGTAGCTTTCTCCTACCTTTCCAGGTTTATCTCACCTACATTTCCATTAATTCATTCTTATTCCTGCTAAATTTGCCCTCTTGCCATTCCCTGATTTCGGGATTCCATCTCCTGTCATCTTTTTTTTTTGTTTGTTTGGTTTTTTTTTTCATTCCCAGTACCTAGAACATAGTTCTTTCTCGCCTTTGCCTTGTTTCTTTTTCCTTCTCCAGTGCCTAGAACATAGTTCCTTCTCACCTTTGGCTCTATCATTTAGAATTCAGAGCTTTCTTCAAGGTTCAGCTCATGTGCCACCCTTCTATGGGAATCATTCACTTAATAAGGAGTTAAGTACCTACTTGCCTAAATGTTGGGCACTGTTCGAGGTGCTAAAGTTATAAATACCAGTGTAAGATAGTCTTATCCTCAAGGAGGGATAGCTGGATTTGAGATCAGGAAGACTCATCTTTATGAATTCAAATCCAGTCTCAGACACTTACTAGCGGTGTGACTCTGGGCAAGTTACTTAACCCTGTTTATCTCAGTTCCTCACCTATAAAATGATCCGGAGAAGGAAATGGCAAACCACTCCAGTATCTCTGCCAATAGAAAACCCAAAAGGTGTCACAAAGAGTAGGACATGACTAAAACAACTCAATAACAGCAAAAAACCTCAAAGAGTTTATATTCTACTGGAAGACAGGATGATCTTGAATTTCCCTAATTAGTACTCTCCCATTTCTCAAGACTAGGGTATATTTCTCCACCCCAATGGAATATAACTTCCTTGGGGACATTGACTATTTCTTACTTTGTTTTGTTATCATTGGCATGGTGCTTTGTGCTTGCATATAGAGGACACTTACTATAGGCCTATTGAATCGGATAATTAAGATATGGCCAACCTTTACTAGGAATAGGTTTTTATGAAACTTACCAGTGTAGAAAGAGCCTTGGGGTCTAGTCAAAAATCTGCTGCCAACTGACTGTGTGACCTCAAGTAGAGCCCTTCATCTTTCTGGTCTCTTGACTAATCTTTTAAATAAGATTCTTTAGATGGTCTCTTCTAGCCCTGACATTCTGTGCTTCTATATAAATCATTTTAAGTATAGTTAGGTGTGTGAAAATTGAAATACAACTGTCTGAGAGGTTCTTAAGAGTGCTGGGGAATAAAGCATCAATTAGGGCTTATTTTCTCAGCACTTGTGGTTAAGACCTAACAAACCTTTGCCCTTTCTCAACATCCTCCTTTTCCTCTGTAAAGAAGGATTTGAACAGCAACTCAGTGGTTTGGAAAAAGAAGGCAAGTTTCTAGGCAGAACAGAATATAAAGTAGATTGGGGAGCTTGAAGCATTCTCTCAAGGGACTCTATCTCATCCTATAGAAGACTCTCCCTCCCCACTTGCAACTGTATAATTGAGGGATCTGCTGGAGGGGAGTTTCTCCCACTGATAAATACAGTGGCATGTCCCTCTACCCTATTAATTAATCCAGGTAAGCTACATCAGACTATTTGGAGGGGGCCTCAAAGTTATGGTGGGGAGGACAGGGAAGCACATATGGACATGAATATACAGAGAGAAGCCCAGTCACCCCTTCTTCCAGCCCTTGCTTTCTGTTCCCCAACACAGATTCCTAGTTTCTGGCAGTATCTGTCCACCAAACAGAGGCAGAGTTGGTGGTTAGCTAATCAGACCCATAATTTCTGTCATCAGCTTTTCCCTCCCTCCCACTTGTCCTTTCCTTTCCATATTCCCAGGCAGCCCTTCTCCCTCCCTCCCCCTCCCCTAATGACAGGTTCATCTTGGTTGGCTAATTGCATTAGATGGGTATGACACAACCCCTCCGGGAGTGCTGTCACGTGACCTAGATAAAAAGAAACAGTGAGCAAGACACCCACGGGCCAAGGCAGGTTAGCGGGGAGATCGTGCTCCTGGAAGAGGGGGGGCCTCGGGGGCTCCAGCTCCCCAGGGACTCACTAGAGTCTTGTTTCCTCATTGGGGAACTTGCCCTGAACTCCTTTCTCTGGCTGTTTGTTCCCTCAGGAGCCAGCCCCGTTTCTGTCCAGAAACAACGCTCCCTTCCCCCCCCCCCATTCCCCCACTCTCCCCAATGCTTGCCAGGCTATACTACTGTAAACAGCTGTAAATACGAGCCCTCCCTGCCTGGGAAAGGTTACCGCCGAGAATAATTACCGGTGTTTAGGCTTGGTGTGTGTGCATCTGTGTGACAGAGCGCGTGCCTTTCTTTTATACCCGAGTTATTTATTGCATTTGTCTTACGACTTCCATTTTGAGCAAAATAAACTGCAAACTAGGTTATTTAAACAGGATTTGGGGTGCCTTTAAGCAGGCTTGGAAGTGGGTGGTGAGGAGGAAGAGCTAACGGGAGATCAGATTAGGAAGATTCAGAGAAGGGACAAAAGAAAACAGAATGCTCTTTCCCTCCCTCACCCCGCTTCTATTGTGAAGCCTTGGCAGAAGGCTGGGGCTTCTAGGGAATAGTCCAGTCTGCTGAAGAAACCTTCAGTGGACAGCGGAAAGGGGGTAGGGGGAGGATTCTAAGACCTCATTCGAAATGAGAAAGCCTGTCATGCCCTTGAATAGTAATATGACTGGTTCAAAGTCTCCCTGGCGGTTTGCCTGGCTGAGTCTGCCAGCCACCTCTGTCCACCTCGAGCAATAGAGTTTAGGGGTCCACTGAGTCACACCCCTCTGAAAGCCGCCTTCCTTCTTGGGAGCCACTTGGCCATCTCCATTTAGGCACTATATCCTCAGAGTTGAGGAAGTGTTGTGCCTCCATGTGTAAGAAAGAGAAAAAAGGGCTGGTCAGAGACAGAGAGAGAGAGAGAGAGAGAGAGAGAGAGAGAGAGAGAGAGAGAGAGA